>NC_091469.1:336436909-336741363 GCF_036971445.1 Narcine bancroftii
AGTGAGGAAGGCAATATCAATGTGGAATTTAGTCTGGGTGAGTACATGGTCATAGAGTTTGAGAGCAGCAGTACTGTCAACTGTACTCAAGAATTAAAAGATACACATGCCAAAGAGAGAAATGTAAACAAACTGTGCAATACGGAAAAAAATGCAACATGACCTCTTACCCTTGAACTCAATGCCTTGTCTAGTGAAGCCAGGCATAATACGTATCTCTTCACAACATCTATCTACTTGCGTGGCCACTTTCAAAAATCCCAAGATTCTTCTGCACATCAATATGTTTTAGGAGTCCTACCATTTATTTTACTTGTTATCCTTACATTTGACCGCAAAAGAACAAAACATACTTGTCTGAATTAAACTTCATCTACCATTTCTCAGCCCATGTCTTTAATCTTTTGAATTCCTTGATAGGTCTTTACATTGTCCACATCTCCACCAATCTTAGTGTCATCTGCAAACTTACTGACCTTCCCATGTATTTTTTTCCATCTAAATCATTAATAAGTAGAATGGAATCCCCACTACATGGAATTCAATCAACCAGAATCCCAAACAACTTGCAAAAAAAAAATCAAGGAAATAAATAAACAGAATGTAAAATAAATAAAAAATATAAATAAAAGTTTAAATACAAGCTTAAAATTGTAAAAGTAAATTTTCATCAAAGCAACACAACCTCTTGGTGAAGGTGGGAGCAAAAATTCACCAAGTGGAGCACCTGATCGCGCCCCAACCACAATCGCTGTTTGAATAAAGTTTCAATAAAGTTGTGTTTGAATAAAATGGTGGTGCCCTGGATGAAGAGCAGACCGATACCGTTCGCCACTGGGGTGAATCTCCCAAAGTGTCTCCCTATCCCTGCCTAGAAAGAGTCTTTAATCTTTATTTGTATTAGGTATATTAGTAAAGCTTTATCTGTAAACTTGCAGGAGGAGAGGTTAATTATGATGATAACAAAGTTAGTGTTGCGGCTGGAGCAATACTGTTACAGCACCAGTGATGGGGGTTCAAATTTAAATTTTGATGTTATGGGAATTATCTGATTAAAGTGAGCTTTACATTAATAAATACTACAATATTGATTTTTATTCAAATTATGTTTTGCACTGACATTTTTCTTTTAAACTGCTTATTCTTAATGCAGATGTATTAGTTAGGTATTGTAACAGTGTATCTCAATCAAGCAGAAAATTTGCATATGCAGCACCCATGATCTCTGTAGGAGTTGGATAATGGGGATTCTACTGTCTGATAGAAAACAGGAGTCCCAATGCTGATCCCCGAGGAACACCACTAGTTATAGACCTCCAGTCTAAGCAGGGGTGCAGTGCTAATTTTTTAGGAGCTGGAGCTCACCAAAAACAAGGAGCAGCCCCGTGAGGTGCCAGAGCAGCCCTCCAATGAGGTGCCAGAGCAGCCCTCCAGTGAGCTCCCAGAGCGGCCCTCCAGTGAGCTCCGGCAGCACTACACCCCTGAATCTAAGTTAGAGCCTTCTGCCAATACTGTTGTCTTTTGTGGACCAGCCGAATCAGAATAGAATGCATCAATTGCCCGTATTTCCCAAGCCCCTGTAGCTTTGGGATCATCCTTCGATGATCGTTAGTTCTTTAGTTCTCAAGTTCTTTACTAAAGTCAATGAAGGAAAACATCCATTGCCCTACCCTGGACAACCACCTTTGGTAACTCCTCAAAATATTTAATCAAATTGGTTGAACATGAAGCCATGTTGACTTGACCAGGACTATCCAAATGTGTGCAAATCCAATCCTGAAGTATCTTTTCCAATAGTTTCCTTGTTACTAATGGCCACTGGTGTCAATACTTTGTCTTCCCCCAGTCTAGTATTTCTCAGTGAGGTCCAGAATTATTCTTATTCTAGTTATAACAATCTTGAAACTTCAGCAATTGTGATCACAATTCCCAAAAATATATTGCCACTGCCATTGCTCATCTGCCCAGGCTCATTTCCCAGTGCAACACCTCATAGGACCCCTTTCCTCATTGGCCTATATTGCATGCCGTTTCAAGAAATAATCCTGGGTGTACTAAACAAATTTTGCCTCATTTAAGCCTTTGAATGACACCCAGAAATTCCCAATCAATATTTTGGAAATTAAAATCTCTCTCCCTGATATCTATGTTGCTTTTACACCTTTCCGTAATCTCTCTACGTATCTGTACCTTTATCTTTCCATGACTATTGCGATACCTATTATATAACCCTGTCAGAGAGATTGAACCTTTATTTTTGATCTCTACCCACACTGCCTCAGTGGATGAGACCTCCAGTAAGCTCTTTCAGTGCAGGTGTGACACTCTCCCTGATTAGTAATGCAACCCCTCCACCTCTTTTATCTCCCTTTCCATCCTGTCTATAACAATAAAACCCAGGGACATTGAGCTGTCAGGCATGTCCTTCTTGCAACCAATTGTCCATAATGTAATATAATTCCATGGCAACGAATTTATCTGCTTGCTTGTAATGCTCCTTGAATTAAAATAAACACACAAGCCCATTTTAGCCTCACTGTATTTATTCATCTGCCTCTTCTTGTCTTTCCTTTCTGATTTGATTAGCATAACATCTGCCAACTTCTCAACTCCTCCACTTACTCAACTGTTTTCCACCTCTGTCGCAGGTGTTGGTTGTGTTGAAAGTAAAAATCACATGTTACATTCTGAAGGAGTCCTGAAATGCTGGCTTCTCACCAAAATGGAGAAGGGTGGCATTGACAACCTCAAGACCTTCTAATGAGAACCTACAGAAACCCAGAATAATTGGAACAAGCACCACACCACTTTTTAAACAGTCCACCCAGACCCACCTCTGAAAGAATACCACCATGAGAAATCCATAGGTTCCAAATTAGCCTGATTATAACTCACAGAAGTGGAGTGGAAGAAAGCCATCCTTGATCTTGAGACCCTACCTAAGAGCGACTTCTGAAAGGCTACAACTATAAGTGGCCTTGATTGAGGGAAAAATAACAGGATCAAATCCAATGGGCATTGATTTTCAGTAAAGTGATTAGAGGAGAAAGGTAGAAAATGGTTTTAGAAACAGAATGAAAGTAGTAACTGCCTGAAAAGGTAATGGAAGCAGAAACCCTGATCATGTACTTAAACACCATAACGTTTAGGATTATGGGCCTTTTGATGGGATGTAATGATGATGAGTCCATTTTAATTTGCATTGTACAATTTACACATGTACCAAAATTCTTCCTTGCAGCAGCCAAACAGATAGTTTGTCAAAATCAAAAGCAAAAATAACTAAAATTCGACCACTGTAATACTTAATTGAATTTTTAAAAAGCAATAAATACAAAATAAGATACCAATACAACTCCGATTATCCAAAACTGGATTATCCAAAACAAGGATATCTGAAATTCTCATTAGTCTGAAATTTTTTCAGAGCTAAACTAACCCCATACCTCAGGTCCCCGGCAGCAGTGCGATGACACTTGGCCCCTGAAGGCAGCAGCAGCGACCTTTGGGCTCCCGGCAGTGGGGACCTCAAGCTCTCGGGCAGGAGCGGGGCCTCAAAGGGGAGGTGTCAGTGATCAGCGGTGTCCAGTGAGAATTCAATTTTATTTTAATACTCAAAAAGCCTTTCCTTGCCATTATTTGTTGTTTGTACACTGTTACAAGTGATTTGCGGTTGCTATTGAGCTGTTTTTTAAAAAAAAATGACTGATTCTGCAAAAGTAATAGGCGAGGTTCTGACCATTTTGGTTAATCAGAGTTGTACTGTAATAAATTTTCAATTATCCTCATGCAAAAAAATGTGACCTAACAATAGTGCAGACAGCCTTTTTGTAATGTTGGAACAGTTCCCAATGAGTGTAACAAAGATCAAGATACCTGTTGGAAAGGGGTCTAGGACATTTTGGCGCCAGATTGTTTGGCACCAGATATTTTGGTGCTGATACTTTGGTGCTAGATGTTTCGGCCCCTCACAGTTTGGTGCCCACAATTTGGCACTGGACAGTTTGGCGCCCATATTTTGGCATCAGACCTTTTGGCCTCTCCCACTCACTGTCTGCTGGCTGACTCCATACTACCAATTGGCCTGAAATCCCTGCATTGCAGCACTGCCTGAACCCCCTGCATTGCAGAAACTCCCTTCCTGCAGGAAACTGCTCCCCCAGCAAACAAGTGCTTTTCAGCCCATGAGTCCGTGCCACCAAATTTATTAGCAATATATTTTAAATTATTAAAAACAGTTGGGGAATAGTCAAAAACAAGGGCTTTTGGTGACATTTATTATATTTTTTGTAAGTTATTATAAGTTTAATTACATATAATGGAATATATAATTAATTGAATATAAATTATTTAAAAATCTCATTAAAGCAATCCAGTTGTAAAAATTATTAATTATATTATTAAAAAAATAATCAATTAAGTAAAAATTAAAGGCAAGGCCTCATAAATACTCTAATGGTCTTTCTCTCCATATGAAGGCAATATCTTCAAAATTCTTTGTTTAGCACGCAAATATTTATTAATCTTATGCTGCAAGGAGTGACCAGCTGTAAGTTCTTCATATTAAGCATCTCTTCCCCTTTAGACTTTTTCTATGCCATTGATGCACTTTAAATAGTTGGATAGCGCATCCATAACTCCACATAAATTTGTCTGTGAGCTGCCTCCACATGGTTGTTTGTTTTATCCTCTCCATTTAAGTTCCTCATAAAAATTCCATAAATCTATCAAAAACAGTGCTGGGCATCTTCTGTGCCGATTTCTATTTGGCCTTCCAATATAATTATCTTCGAACCAATGTAACTGTCGCTGGAATTGATCTGGAAAAAAGTCTTCAAGTACATCAAGGTGAGTTTCAATGTCGTTCACCGGCACTAAACTAAGAGAAAGGATCATTTTAGCTTTGAGGGTGAAGTCTGCATCATTAATATAGTGCTGACTTGCTCCTTTGTTCTTTAAATGGTCATGAAAATTGTGACTCAAATTTAATTCCACTCCTAGAAAAGTGTCTTTCATTGCTAATATGGCAGCTCGTTCAAAGTCGCACATTATGCTTTCTTGGGACTGCGCATGGTGAGATAGCACTAATAAGTTCAAACAGTCTGATAGATGTTACCCTTTGAAAGCGGTGCATAAATAATAGGGTGAATTTTCACCATGTGTTTGGCCAATATTACATTTACTTGTGAAAACAATGTTGGGGCCAGATTAAAAGGTCCGCCAGCATATCAGACATCAGAATCTGCAAGGATTTCTTCACACCACTTTTTCCTACCAAAAATCAAAATTCTGCTTTCAGATAGCTCACTATCTTGGAGTAGAAATAGTTCACTTCCATTGCAAGTTTTGTAGATCTTAAAACAATCTGGAATCTCTAGGTCAAACAAATTTGTTGGATTGGGAGGTGCCTGATACATTTCATTGTGCTCCCTTCTAGTAGTCCTTTTAAAGGAATCAGGACTCTGAATGGCTCCTTGGCCTTCCTCCGACATATCTGCCAAATATTAAGAATTGTAGAAGTAGCTTCAAAAGTATCTTGAGCACAATGCTTCACGTTGGTTTTAACCTGTGCTACTTCGACTGATACAGCAGAAGGACCGTGGTTATGCTTATTGATTCCACAAATCATTTTGCTGTTTTTCGTATGGATTCGTCCTTTGCACATATTCTTATTTTTGCCCCACCAAAACAAAATTGAATTATGTCTTACTGCCCTTGTCAAAAATATAAAGATAACCAATATAAGCGAATTTCTCTTTAGACCCTTTCACACTGCCAACCTGCCAAATAGGTGTGTGAATGACCTGTGTTGAAATACCGGGTAGGCCATTCACACTGGATCATGAAATCCCGGGTCCATGCGCGCTTTCACATTAAACACCCAGTATCGCAGAGCTAAGCGGGGGCCTAACTGGCAGTGGCGATGTCCTGAGTGACCTATTACGTAAGCCAATGACAGTGAAATCGTAGCAGGAATAAAGCACATTTACACACAATTTATGAAAGTGAATGGAAAAAATGTACACGCACTATGTATAAAAGAGTGTGGGAAAATACACGCACAATTTAACAAAACATATGTACACCATTTAATCAAAGACCATGGGAAAATCTACTGCAGTGGGCTTCAGACAAACCCACAGAATAGCTCCCTCACAATCTGGCAGTCCTAGTATCAAATCTAGGACTCTGAGCCTACAGGCTACCCTCATTTAGCAGGCCATCCTTCACTAATACTACAGTCTAATGCTAATATCTACACTAAAATCCTTTGAAATGTAACTACACTAACACTACATGTGTCATGTGCCATCTCATGTCAATACTACACTAACACCTACACTAAAAAACCTTTGAAAAATTATCACTAGTTTTAAATACACTGAAATGCTGGCCTTTCCTCCAATCAACCTGGCCAGACTGATGCACACATGCAGGCAATGACATCACTAATGCTACTTGGCATAGTCGAAATGGCTTGGCTCTGATACATCCTTTTGGGTTGTAATTCTGCCTCACCCACAGTAAAAAGAATATCAGGGTTGTCTGTGATGTACCCTGACAATAAATCTGGTTGAGTGAAACTTATCTATTGCATAATGGAGATGATTGCTCTTCAAATTCTGATGTGTTGTCTTACAATAGTCTATGTTTGGTAACCATTGTAGGGAGAGAGGATGGAGTGATGGGGTATAGGGGAGACTCCTCTGTTGGCAACCAATGGGAAATACAAAGTTTACAAATCAAATACTTTTGCAAAAAAAAATTGGTACCCAGAAAACGTCTGCTTGTTAACAAACACCAGATGGTCTATTCGACACATCTTAATCAGTGTTTCACTTCAGACAGATAGCTTCTGCATGAGTCAGCTTCCAACACCCAGCAATAGGAATAATAAAGGCAGAACTATGTAAAATAGTTTGACCTCAATATGGAAGCATTGTACATCCTTGGGTTTGTTTGTTTAGACATTCAATGCTTACTCATAGAAAGACAAAATCAAGTGTGACAGGTTTTTTCTCCAGGCTTTGAACTATATAAAACACATACCTCATCACCTTTGGAACAAAGGAACCCATCAGCCCTCAGGATGCAGTGTAAATGTTAGAGCATGCTCAGTGGCATCCATCATTTCACTTTTATGTGACGACTCTGTGGATCAGCTGCTAAATTCAGATTATGCAGAGTTCCGCCTGATGTAATAGGAAAACATTTTATTTTACTGGTTCCGTTCATTTTCTAAGGGATTAGAACCAACTTTTTACCAACTTTTTTTCTTTTGATAAACATTCCTGATTTTTTTATAAAAAGAGAAAGTGCTGAATGGTTCTGCCATTTAGTTTTAAATTTAAACTTCAAGAACCAAGTGTCAAATGTGTGTATTTTGTGAATAATATACCTTAAACAGGGAGGCAGAAAAAAACCGACCACTTTTCATAATAAAATGAAAGGAATAAAAAACATAAATCCCCTATTGCTGTGAACAAAAAGTAGTTGATAAATTATTAAGACACAGTTGAACAAGGAAGTGCAATTTTATTGTGGGATGATCACACCAGGGATAAATTTCCACACACAGGAAACTAAGATGAAATGGAAGGTGCATTATGGTTATAAATTAAGTTAGCATGGATCTTGATAGATTGCATGCATGGATGCCGACAATTTGTGTTGCTGCTTTTTGCTAAAATGAATTCAGCGTTAGGTGGAATTTCAGTTCTGAGTACTTGGTCACAAAGAGATGTGAAGTGTCCTGTGCCATTATTTTAAAGAAGAGCAAGTTAGTGGAAGTATGACTTATTAATGGAGTTCTTCAGATTAGACAGGACACTCTCCAGAGCAGGCTGCTGAGAGTAAGGCCTTGAGTGTGGGAGAGTTCACCAGATTATCTGCACCAAAGGAAACTTTTGAGGTGAAGGAGGAAGCAAACCTGCTCCTTCTGCCCATCAAGCAGTTGTGTTCTAGTATTTACTCTTTCCCAAGAATGGTCTTCACCTCCCCTGAGCTATCAGACTTCACAATACCCTTGGGAAAAAAAACACCCAAACATCCAATATTTGAAAAAGGACCGACAGCCATTCAGTGCTTTACCTTCATTAAACCTAGAAGTGTCAGGTAAGTGACTGTTTTGTGACCTATACATTTCTAACATCCCACTTGACCCCAAAATAATTGGGTCCCAAACAGCCCTCATTTATTATCTTGCATTATGAAAGAGGTGATGGGAATAATAGTAAAACATTCACACAAAAAAAATTAACAACGTTAGCCTTTGGCTGTTGCCAATGGTTCTTGGAGTCTACGTGCAAAAAAATGCTCAAGTCAAGGAAGATGGATGCTCTGTTCATTGTTACCTCCCCTCTCAGTATTAGAATGTGGATATGGCATTCCCACAAAAATGATAAAGCCTCATTTCATTGATTCAAGGTCTTTTAAGACCAAGTACGGTTTGTCAGTAGCCTATATCAATTGGAAATAGCATCCATCAATCCTGAGACATGCTTTTCATTGTGAAGTCCAAGCATTCTAACATCACTATCATTACCTGGGAAATATTCTAAAATGGCATATGTTTAAACTGTTGCCCTGCGAGTTATAGTGCAAGCTGTGGTATAGAAATAAGGGATTCATTGTGGTGAAAATGCATAGAATTCTTTGCCAGCTTGGAAATTTTCACATAGCATGGGCTCTGGATGATTAACATTTCTGTTTTTATAACAAGTCAATAGTGCATATGCCAAAGCATCACACATTTTCTTTCTTTGGCTTGGCTTCGCGGACGAAGATTTATGGAGGGGGTAAAAAGTCCACGTCAGCTGCAGGCTCGTTTGTGGCTGACAAGTCCGATGCGGGACAGGCAGACACGATTGCAGCGGTTGCAAGGGAAAATTGGTTGGTTGGGGTTGGGTGTTGGGTTTTTCCTCCTTTGCCTTTTGTCAGTGAGGTGGGCTCTGTGGTCTTCTTCAAAGGAGGTTGCTGCCCGCCAAACTGTGAGGCGCCAAGATGCACGGTTTGAGGCGATATCAGCCCACTGGCGGTGGTCAATGTGGCAGGCACCAAGAGATTTCTTTAGGCAGTCCTTGTACCTTTTCTTTGGTGCACCTCTGTCACGGTGGCCAGTGGAGAGCTCGCCATATAATACGATCTTGGGAAGGCGATGGTCCTCCATTCTGGAGACGTGACCCATCCAGCGCAGCTGGATCTTCAGCAGCGTGGACTCGATGCTGTCGACCTCTGCCATCTCGAGTACTTCGATGTTAGGGGTGTAAGCGCTCCAATGGATGTTGAGGATGGAGCGGAGACAACGCTGGTGGAAGCGTTCTAGGAGCCATAGGTGGTGCCGGTAGAGGACCCATGATTCGGAGCCGAACAGGACTGTGGGTATGACAACGGCTCTGTATACGACATACAGATCAACAAAGTACAGTGATGCACCAAACAGAAAGAGTGATGTGTTTCAGAGTGGTCTCATATTTAGATCCTAAGTTCAGACAATCTGACCCATTAAACCCAAGCTTCTCAGAACCTATTCTGTTTCTCTCTTCTACTCCCTCCCCCCCACCCCCCAAATTAATTTGAATCTTTGAATTTCATAGACCTGACATTATAATTACTCATTGTAGGGGACAATTTGGTCCATTCATCTAGACTGGATGTTCAAGCAGAAAGTATGCTCTAGTCCAGTAGTTTTCAAACTGCCCCCTAAATTCACATTCCACCTGAAGCAATCCCTATGCTATCAGTGCTCTGTGATTAGTAAGGAATTGCTTCAGGAGTTATGTGGGTGGAAGGAAAAAGTTTGAAAAAAGTTTAATCATCTCTAATTGACTCGTTACGTGCATAACTCCAAAGGAAATGGGCCAATGACATTTTTCTCAAGCAACTTATTTCAGTAACAATTGGATCTGGAGCAATGATCCTTACCTTCCCTTCCCACTCACATACCAACTTAAGCAATTGTTTACTAATCACAGAGCACCAATGGCATTGGGATTGCTTCAGGAAAAACTGAGAGTTTAGTGCGGCAGATTGAAAACCAAAGCTCTAGTATATCAGATAAGGGAATCTAAATAAAATCAGAGAATAGGAAAATGTTGCAGGAATGCAGAATTTAGTCAAGTTTTAAACATGATCCTTTATTATGATTTGTTGCATTTACTGCACATTGATTCAGATGCACCTGAATCAATGCTCCAATCTTTGTCATGGAATTGGTTTTGGGCCCACTATTTATGATTAATAAAACAATTAAGGATGGAGCCAAACAAAGAAAAACCTGTCATTTGTAATGGCAAATAGTAAGTTCAGAAAGCAAGGCAAAATATAAAGGCCAGTATTTCATTTCAAAATGATGAGCAAGAACAAATTTAAAAGAGTATAAGCAAAAGTAAGGCTATGATTTTAGAATATTTTTTTTTCAGAGTTTCTCTGTTTCTTAGAAGGAAAAGAGTTAACAAAGAAAATATTGTGGTCCAAAATAAATCTGAAGTATTAATCATGGAAAATGAAGAGATGGGCAAAAGGTTTGAGAGAGCCGTGGTTTTCAAGGAATATTGGAAACTTGGTTCGAAGAAAAAGAGAGGCGTACATTAGATATAAGAAGCATGGAGTTAAGGAGATGTTTGAAAGATGCATTGAATATAAGAGGAATCTTAAGAGAGGAATTAGGAAAGCTAAAAGAAGGTACGAGGAAACTATGGCAAGCAGGGTGAAAACTAATCCAAAAGAGTTCTACAAATATGTTAATGGTAAAAGGAAAGCTAGAGACAAAATTGGTCCCTTAGAAAATCAGAGCGGAAAACTGTGTGTGGAGCCTAGAGAAATGGGGGAGATATTGAACAATTTCTTTTCTTCGGTATTCACTAAGGAGAAGGATATTGGGAGATGTGAGATAAAAAAAGCAAATTGGGTAAATATGGGGAATATAGAGATTACAAAAGGTGTATTTTTAGGGCTTTTGAAGAATATAAAGGTGGATAAGTCTCCTGGACCAGACGGGATCTTCCCCAGGACATTGAGAGAGGTGAAGGAGGAAATAGCAGAGGCTCTGGCGGTAATTTTCCAAATGTCATTAGATATGGGGATAGTGCCGGAGGATTGGCGCATTGCGCATGTGGTTCCGTTATTTAAAAAGGGTTCAAGGAGGAAGCCTGGCAACTATCAGCCTGTAAGTTTGACATCTGTGGTAGGTAAATTAATGGAGAAAATTCTTAGAGATAGTACTTATAAACATCTGGATAGACAGGGTCTGATCAGGAGCACTCAACATGGATTTGTGGGAGGAAGGTCATGTTTGACAAATCTGATTGAATTTTTTGAAGAGGTGACTAGGAATGTGGATGAGGGTAGCGAAGTGGATGTTGTCTATATGGACTTCAGTAAGGCCTTCGATAAGGTACCACATGGAAGGTTAGTTAGGAAGGTGCAGTCTTTAGGTATAAATTTTGAGATAGTCAAATGGATTGAACATTGGCTGAAAGGGAGAGGCCAGAGAGTGGTAGTGGATAATTGTCTGTCAGGTTGGAGGCCGGTGACCAGTGGTGTGCCTCAAGGATCTGTATTGGGCCTATTGTTGTTCATTATATACATTAATGATCTAGATGATGGGGTGGTGAATTGGATTAGTAAATATGCAGACGATACTAAGATAGGTGGAATAGTGGATAATGAAGAAGGTTTTCAAGGATTGCAGAGGGATTTGGGCTCCTTAGAAAAGTGGGCTGAAAAATGGCAGATGGAACTTAATGCTGATAAGTGTGAGGTGCTTCATTTTGGTAAGAAGAATCAGAATAGGATATACGTGGTAAATGGGAGAGCATTGATGAATACAGAAGAGCAGAAAGATTTAGGAGTAACGGTACATCGTTCCCTGAAGGTAGAAACTCACGTGAATAGGTTGGTGAAGAAGGCTTTTAGTATGCTGGCCTTTATCAATCATTGCATGGAATATAGGAGTTGGGAGGTGATGTTGAGATTGTATAAGACGTTGGTGCGGGCTAATTTGGAGTTCTGTGTGCAGTTCTGGTCGCCCAATTATATGAAGGCTATAAACAGAGTGGAGAGAGTGCAGAGAAGGTTTACCAGAATGTTACCTGGGTTTAAGCATCTAGAGTATAGGGAGAGATTGGACAGATTAGGTCTTTATTCTTTGGAGCGTAGAAGGTTGAGAGGGGATTTGATAGAAGTATTTAAGATTATGAAAGGGATAGACAGAGTGGATGTGGATAGACTATTTCCGTTAAGAGGAGGAAAGATTAAAACAAGAGGACATGAGTTAAGAATTAAGGGGCAGAGGTTTAGAGGTAACATGAGGGGGAACTTCTTTACTCAGAGAGTGGTAGATGTGTGGAATGAGCTTCCGGGAGAAATAGTGGCGGCGGAGTCAATTGTATTATTTAAGAAAAGGTTGGACAGGTACATGGATGAGAAGAAGATGGAGGGTTATGGGCATTGTGCAGGGAGGTGGGACTAGAAAGGGGTGTTTGGTTCGGTGCGGACTAGAAGGGCCTAATGGCCTGTTTCCGTCCTGTAATTGTTATGTTATGTTATATGTTATGAAGATGAACTGAATGGGAATTTTGCATCAGCCTTCACTACAAAAGAATCTGGGAATCCCCCCGAAATAGATAAAAATCAGGAATGGAAAAGGGTATAGAAAATTACAACCTCCAGTCAAGTGGCACAAAGCAAATTGTTGTAGCTGCAAACTGACACTCTTCAAGTCCTTATGGAAAAAATAACAAATGCAATTCATTTATTCAAAAAGGGAGGATATCATAAAATTAGTTCGATCAACGTTTGATGCAGGGAAAATGTAAGGTATTATGAATGACATTATACCAGGCCATAGAAGCTAGAATGTTTGTAAGTAAACAGAGCTTGCTTCCTAATTTAATTATACTGGTTTACTCCCCTTTGTATTCTCAGATGTGAATGGCTCGGACATGAAGCATCAACAATTCTTCTTTCTCCCATTGATGCGGCTCAACCTGCTGAATTCCTCCAGTAGATTGTTTTGTTTGCTCCAATTTCCAACATCTGCAATTTCTTGTGTGTCACAAAGGTTCTTCTGCTAGTTTGCAAGGCATGAGTGGTGTGTCGAATTATTACGATTTATAATACAAACACCTTGGATGAGGACAGCACAGGAATGGCCGTAGAGTTTGCTGATGGCAAACAGACAGGAATTTTTTTAAAATACATTGTGAATAGAAATTATCGAGGCCACAACATGATAAAGACAGGTTTACGGAGTGCGCAAAAATATGTAGCAAGTGGGGGAAAATGTGGGGAAATGTGAACTTTTCCATTCTGTTAGGAAAAAATATAATTAGAAATATGTCTAAATGATGAGAAGTTGCAGGGTTCAAATGCAGAAGGATCCATGTGCCTTGGTGCAAGATGCATGAAAGATTAATATGAAATTAATAAAGGTAATATGGAGAGTTCAATTTTTTTTTATTACTAGAGAGGTCTATTACAAAATTAAGGAGGTTATAAAACAGTCATATAGAGCCACATTTGGAATTCTGTGTAAAGTATTGATCATGATATTCAAGGAGAATGTTAACATATTGAAAGCAACAGAGAGAGAAATCAGAAATGGGAAGTTTGTCCCATAAGAAAAGGTTTGGTTGAACTCAAAAGTCTGAGGAAATTTAATCTCAACATGCGAGATCCCATGGTCTTTGATGTGGAGAGAATAATCCTTCCTGTTAGTGAATCTACAACTGACACACATTAAGGATAGAAATAAAGCAAAACCTTTCCTCTCAGAAGACTACAAGCCTTTAAATTCCTCTTCCTCAAAATGCAGGGGAAGCAGAATCTTTGAAACATTTTGAAGGAGAAGTAGAAAGATATTTGATAAGCAAAAGGCTGATGTTATCAACTGTAGATGCGAATAAAATTATAATCCAAGAGGTCTAATTGCCCAAGCTGGTTCGATGGGCCAAGAGGCTACTCCTGCCCTAATTCATATGTTTTATTCCTGAGCCCATTAACTCTCTCTCTATAGTTCTATCTATCCATCTTAATTTTCTCAAGAAAATGCTACTGAAAACTGGAAATCCTGACTAATTCTCGAACTTCCTTTTTTTTAAATAAAATATATAAATTGCATGATAATTAATTTCACCAGGTAAGGTTTTCCTCTGTTCCCTCCATCAAAGCAACACTAATGAAAAAGATCCATTATAAAGCTTACTGCCTTGGATTTATTGAAGTTTAGTTTCACCAAGATACCACAATGAGGTAGATGTTGATATTGTTCACATTTCAAGGAGCACATTCATGAATGAACTCAAATTTTAGCCAATTGACTGACCGATCTGCATGCTAAATTCTCCAGCCAACATTGAGAGCACTTGATTATGTTCACTTCTTGAGCAGAAGGAACTGATTCACTCTTCATCTGTCATGCACCCTCTAACACAATGGTTTTCAAACTGCCCCCTAAACTCACATGCCATCTTAAGTGATCCCTATGCCATAAGTGCTTTGTGATTAGTATGGGATTACTTAAGGTGGCATGTGAGTGGGAAGGGAAGCTTGAGAATCAGTGATCTCGACTCAATTGTTGCTGAAATATTTTGCTTGAGAAAAATTGTCATTGTCCCATTTCCTTTGGAGTTACGAAACTGTGCACATAACGAGACAATGATGTATGATTACAACAATGGTTTTCAAACTTTTTCTTTCCACTCATACCACTTTAAGCAATCCCTTTCTAATCACAGAGCATTTATGCCATAGGGATTGCTTCTGGTAGAATGTGAGTTAAGGGGGGACAGTTTGAAAACCACTGATCTAACACAGATAAATCCCAAGGGTGCTGGCAGATTCATTACACAGAGGTTTTGAAAGAAAACAATATTAAATGACATGTTCAGGCCAACATAGTAATCACAAGATTTCTTTGAGATGGGGGACAGGGAAGAATTCTGACAAATAGGTACCCATGTTTGCCCTAACACTGGACAATTTCTTCCTGAACACTTTTGTGTGTATTTTATGGATTTAGGGCTGCTGATCACGAACATTGTCTTAAAATTTTCATAAGTACTTTTTGTGATTTCCATTCATATTTTATGTCTACTGGTATACTGTATTGACCACAAAGCAAGCTGTTTTGGTCAGTCCAATCATGGTTGGATATGCACTCTTTGCAGGCATATGCAAATGTTGTCTTAGGCCTGGGGATGCTTAGTAGGATAGATGCAGACAGGTTATAAAAGCAGATCATATACCCAGATGCTGTTGACTGAACGCATGATGATGCACATTTTCTTCAGGCAATAGCATAGAGAGTGTAATTAACAATAGCATTTATTGTCTTCAGAAAGATTCAAAACACCAGAAATGTTGATCTTGGAGGAGTCAGTGCTGACCATAGTGAAAGGTTTCACCAGGACATTGCAGCCATTGAAAAGCTGGAATCCATTAATGCTGGATGACTGTTGCTGGACACTGGCACAAAGGGCATCAGATGCTGAGTACAACAAAAAATTGGCAGCAAAACATTTTTTAGGTCAGTTGAACTAATGCAATATGTTGACATCATCATGTGATTAAGCATGTTAAATTCAGTAAAGGTTAATTTAATGCTTCTCCAACTTGCTACAGGGGGCATCAAATCTGAAATTATCTTTGTGTTCAGCTTGAAGTTGTCTACTATAACTCCCAATTTATTTTCAGGAAGCAAACCTTTTGGAAAAAAAAATTGTTGTCCAGTGTATTTTACTGAAGACCTCCTTATGTACAGCCTCAGATCACTCATAAAAATGATGCCTGCAGCATCCTTCATGTACATCTTTAATATCCAACAATGTTATTGTCCTTGCCAAAAAAATTGGGGCCAGTTTATGTAATCTTATATGAATTTAGATAAAAGCTGAGGATTCAGTATCTCAATCCTGCTCCATCATTTAATGGGATCATGGCAAATCTCTTCATAACCTTAACTTTGCATTCCCATCCAGCCCTGGTAATCTGTTATCCCCTTGCTTATCAAGTAACGGTCTATCTCCAACTCAAAAATATTCAAAGTTTTTGCTTCCACTACTCTGAGGAAGAAAGACCCAAGTGCCATCAACTCACTGAAAATCCATTGCTATCTAAAGAACTCCAGCAGATGCTCCCGACTTCAACATCATAAATTGGCTCAGCTGCAAAAAAAAAATCAGATGAACTGTATTTTGATTGGATTTTAGCATTTCGAGGACTTTTCTTGCTCAGATGCCCAACAGGTGTTGACCATGGATACTGAATACATAATTGTTATATAAAAAGTACAACTATATGATTGGACAATTAGGAACAAAGAAGAATGAAGACCAACATGGTCCAACCACCCAGTCTGACTGCCTTCAGCTCCGCCCTGGTGTTAAATGGCTGTTAAAGGAGCCAAAGGTGGTTTATTTTAAAATCCTGTGACCACAGGGTCTGGGCCCCAGATGGTGCCGCTTAGATCACAAGGGGTTGCAGAATCCAGGGAAGAAGAGGAATGGACACCAGAAAGTGGGGAGACAACCCCCCCCCCCATTTGAGAAGGAGAAGCAGATGAGATGACCTATGGGTCGGTGACCATGACGGGAGATCAGCAAAAAGCTCTGAGGCTGGAGAACAAACAAGCTGTGAGCTGTTGGTGACTCAAGGTGAGGAACTCACGCGGGCTGTGGGCTGCTAAGGTCTGCGTTCAAGGGACTCACACCATGCTGTGGACTGCTGAAGGAGTACTGAGTATCAGAACAGAGATACGAAAGGGAGCTGAGGGCTTCTTGATCATGTCAGAGGTTTGGATCTGGAGCTCGGCTTGCTGATGACAATAATCTTGAAATATTTACTACAAAATATGATTTTGATTTCTGATTCCACACATCTGACTGATGGAGACAGCATGAAGGATTTTCATCTTAATGAGGTGACCAATATAGAACAGGAAATGGGAGATGTTAATGTTGGCGCATATATCTCACTCCAGTGCAACCACCACATTACCCATCACTGCCCACTTTCCATTGCCTTCCCCTCTTAATCTATCAGTCAACATATCATTGGAAGATTACCTCCAAGTTTTTTTTAATCAGATTGACTTATCCCAATTTTTGGCCTGACTTTTCATGCAGCCAAACAGTACAATTCATGTAATAACCTTCAGGTCAGATACACAAATAAAGCTCCATGTTCTAGCTCAGTCTCTGTACTCCCAAATCAGAACCTCCTGTCCTATCCACAATTGTCCAAGTCCTTTCTGTACTCCCACTTGGAAGCAAAATTCCAGAAATAAGCCCTATTCTTTTCAACTTGAAACCCGCATTTATCCGGATTCCCATGAAAAGTCATTGACCTGACGTTTCTCTCCCCAGATGCTATTGAGCTTGCTGAGTATGGTCAGCATTTTCAGATTTTGCTTTCAGTATTTGTAGTATTTTGGATTTCTGTACACTGGTTACCATCACTTCTTCTTGCCTAATGCCATAATCTAAAGCAAAATTCAATTTGTTATTTTGTTACTAATTCACTGAACTGGATTTGAAATGAAGAAAATACACAATTATGAAAATAATAATATTAGGGGATAGGTGTACTCTATCCAGCTCTTTGATCCTCCCCTCAATTCATGAAGATCCGAGCTGATCTTTTAGAGAATGGACATATTCCATCACTATTCCTAGGTTCTTGTAATATGGGTATCAATCTCTGCTTTGAATGAAAGCAACACACCATAGTAGAGAATTGTAAGGGTTCACAATTCAATGAATGAACTATTTTCCTCCTTGTCTTAGAGGTAAATGTTCTAACCCTTATTTCTAAAACTATGCTCCTGCTCTTGGATTTCTTGGTCAAAGGAAAATTTCCTACATCTTAGTTGTCAAACTGTTTTAGAATTTTGTATGTTTTAGAGTGTTGATTGGCATTTAGGGTTGAGATCCTTCATTAGGGTTGGAGACAGTAACCATCCAATTCACAACCATAGATGACACTTCATCTGTTAAGTAATTCCAGCAATTTAGTTTTGCTCCAGATTCCAGCATTTGCATTTTCTTGTGTCTCCAGCCAATGTCACCTTGGTCTATCGAATCTTTCCTCAAACTTGAAGCTACCATGCATAGAATATTTAAATATTATTTCCACTTATTGGTAAAGTTATTATAAAGGATTAGGACCTTGTATGAATTCTCAGAGAAAGAGGGAAAATGCTAGTATTTATATAGACAGTTATGAGAAAAAGGATGTCCATGGGCTCAAGTGGCGAATGAAGCCAATCCAATCTCAGGACAAAAATGTAGAAGCACCTGAAGCAAAAGGACATGAACTCCTACCAGAATGCTTACCTGTGTGTTGGCAAAAGTATCCTCTCTGTAATGCCTCAATTACTATAATTTTGTGTGGGTTGACTGGCAGGTTGCAATAGTGTTGCTGGATCAAGCTGCATTACTGGATGCACACGTTGTGGCAGATGGAATATCGTAGATTCTTTCCAGCTGGAGCAAGAGAAAGATTTTGTTGACATTTGTCGTTTATGCTGTTTTGTGCCCACAGCTTGGCCTCTCCTAGTCTTAGAATTTGCCTATTTTTACAGCTCCTTTATCATGGTGGCAATCATGTTTGTATGAAGTTAACAAAGTGCTTGATTTTTCTGGTCTTGTGACTGTTGCCTGTCTGCTGTAGTCCATTTCACATTGGAATAAGTTTAGTAGATTCCGGACAAGTGGCAGTTCATAGCATTACAGGGCAGAATGAACATTTAACAAGTCAATACAATGATATTCCTATGTTTCTGATGGTTTTGTTCCATTCTTGGAACAACAAAACCTGTCTCAATGATTCTACATCCGAACTGCCAGTCATCAAACACAGGGGGGACAGTCTAGTTTACCTTGACCAAGCCATCAGTGATTCAAGTAAATTATGTAACCTGGTGCATCTATAAAGTGCTATAATATAGGGGCGGAATGAAAATTCATTCTACACCACTGTCAAATGAGTTTATATCATAAATTTATAAAGTAATCCTTCATGAATTAACATATAGAACCTACTTCTGCTTGTGATACCTGACATGATTGTACACAAGAATATTTTACCAATTTGTAAAGCTCAAGTTATAAACTCACTTTGTTGAAAGAATCTGTAACTCTAATTTTTGTCTCTCAACAATGTGGTTCATGACTGTTTTGGAAAATGAGCCACACAAGGCCTTCAGAACCAATAAATGTCTATATTTGCAATTGCTCTTTGATGCATTAAGTCACGGGACATCCAAAGTGTTTTATTTCGCAAAGCAGCACACTTAAGCAATTTACATGTTGAAATTTTAATTTGGCAGATTTAACTGTTCCAAATCCATGGGAATCTGTTTCTTCTGCCAAATGGGATTACTATAATGAACATCCACATAGATCCAGAGATGAGCAGGTAAGCTTATGAGCAAAGATCAAGTTACCTGAGCCTAATCTTGCTGGAATTTAGAAGAATGAGAGGGGATATTATGGAAACTTGCGCAATATTGAAAGGATAAGGAAGTTGTATCCACCAGTGTTGTGTTCAAATTAGGTCACATTACCCTCCACAATCCACATTCCCACCATCTTTGAGTCAGAGGCCACCTGATTCCCCCACACTACATTCTGTCTCTCAGAAATCTGCACAACATTTCAATCCATTTACATGCAAGTATCCTGCAGTGTGAGCTGCCTCAATGACTACTGCCCAGCAGCACTAACTTCTATTCTGATGAAATGCTTTGAGGGGCTGGTCATGGCCAGAATCAACACGTACCTAAGCAAAAATCTGGAACCACTTATCACAATCGCTCCACAGCAGATGCAAAATCGCTGGCTCTCCACTCAGCTCTGTATCACCTCAAACAGCAATTCATTGACTACAGCTCAGGCTTCAATACCATTATTCTCTCAGTGCTGGTCAAGAACCTTCAAACTCTAGGCCTCTGTACCTCTCTATGCAACTGGATCCTTGAGTTTCTCATCAGAAGTCCACAGTCAATATGAATTCCCTCCTCACTTTTCAACACAGGCACACCCTACAGGATGCATGCTTAACCCACTGCTCTACTTGTTACACATCCATGACTGTGTGACCAGGCACAATTCCAATGGCATCTACAAGCTTGCCAATGACACCACACTTAGCAGCAGAATCACAAACGGCAATGAGGAAGTGTACATGGAGATAGATCAGCTCATTGAATGGTGTAATGACAACAACCTTGTGCTTAACGTTAGCAAAACCAAGATGTTTTTAGAATTCAGAAAGAAATCAGGAGAACACAACTCAGTCCTCATTGAGGGCTCAGTGGTGGAGATGGTCAAGACTTCAAATTCCTGGGTGTCGACATCTCCAAGGATCTCTCCTGGTACTTCCATATTGATACAATCACAAAGGCAGCTCGCCAGCTGCTATACTTCGTGAGGTGTCCGAAGAGATTTAGTATGTGACCAAAAACTTTCAAAAACCTCTACAGGTGTACCATGGAGAACATTCTGGCTGGTTGCATCACTGCCTGATATGGAGGTGTCAACTCTCAGGACAAGAATAAACTCCAGAGGGTTATTGACTTGGCTGGCGACATCACAGGTACCAATCCTCCATCGAGGACATCTACATGAAGCAGTGTCTTAAAAAAAAGCAGCTTCTATCCTCAAATACCCACAGCATCCAGGCTAAGCCCTCTTCACTCTGCTACCATCGGGAAAAGGGTACAGGAGCCTAAAGATGAGGACTCCACGGCACAAGGACAGCTTCTTCCCTGCAGCCATCAGATTCCTAAATAATCAATGAACCAAAGACACTGCCCTACATTTCATGCACTGTTATTTTAACGTTTTTTTTTAATATATAATGTAAGATGGCTATAATATGAATGTTTTCACTACGACAATAAATTCTGATAGAACACACAGCCCATATCCACTGACCCATATCCACTGATGGCTCATATCCACTGATGGCCCATATCCACTGATGGCCCATATCCTCTTCTCTTCTTCTCTTCTTCTCTTTGGCTTGGCTTAGTGGATGAAGATTTATGGAGGGGCAATGTCCATGTCAGCTGCAGGCTTGTTTGTGGCTGACAAGTCCGATGCAGGACAGGCAGACACAGTTGCAGCGGTTGCAAGGGAAAATTGGTTGGTTGGGGTTGGGTGTTGGGTTTTCCTCCTTTGTCTTTTGTCAGTGAGGTGGGCTCTGCGGTCTTCTTCAAAAGAGGTTGCTGCCCGCCGAACTGTAAGGCGCCAAGATGTACGGTTTGAGGCGATATCAGCCCACTGGCGGTGGTCAATGTGGCAGGCACCAAGAGACTTCTTTAGGCAGTCCTTGTACCTCGTCTTTGGTGCACCTCTGTCATGGTGGCCACGGAGAGCTCGCCATATAACACGATCTTGGGAAGGCGATGGTCCTCCATTCTGGAGATGTGACCTACCCAGCGCAGTTGGATTTTCAGCAGCGTGGATTCGATGCTGTTGGCCTCTGCCATCTTGAGTACTTCAATGTTAGGGATGAAGTCGCTCCAATGAACGTTGAGGATGGAGCAGAGACAACGCTGGTGGAAGCGTTCTAGGAGCCGTAGGTGATGCCGGTAGAGGACCCATTATTCGGAGCCGAACAGGAGTGTGGGTATGACAATGGCTCTGTATACGCTAATCTTTGTGAGGTTTTTCAGTTGGTTGTTTTTCCAGACTCTTTTGTGTAGTCTTCCAAAGGTGCTATTTGCCTTGGCGAGTCTGTTGTCTATCTCGTTGTCGATCCTTGCATCCGATGAAATGGTGCAGCCAAGATAGGTAAACTGGTTGACCATTTTGAGTTTTGTGTGCCCGATGGAGATGTGGGGGTGCTGGTAGTCAAGGTGGGGAGCTTGCTGATGGAGGACCTCAGTTTTCTTCAGGCTGACTTCCAGCCCAAACATTTTGGTAGTTTCCGCAAAACAGGGCGTCAAGCACTGAAGAGCTGGCTCTGAATGGGCAACTAAAGCAACATCATCTACAAAGAGTAGTTCACGGACAAGTTGCTCTTGTGTCTTGGTGTGAACTTGGAGTGGCCTCAGATTGAAGAGACTGCCCAGATCCACTGATGGCCCATATATCCACTGATGGCCCATATCCACTGATGGCCCATATCCACTGATGGCCCATATCCACTGATGGCCCACCAACTTCCCTCAGCCACCCCCCCCCCCGCCCATCATTGGTCCACCAGCTTCCTCATGGAGAATTGTGTTCAAGAGATTATTCCCACCCTAATTTGTTTACCAATTCTCATGTGTGGCAAGTGAGTACATTTCCATGTCTGGCCTATAATGCAAGTGCTGCACTCATTACCCACAGCAGCACCAGTATCTCCTCCGTCTCCAAGCTGATAGACCAAGGCCATCCTAATTCCTCCTCAAGCTGGAGTACCCCAGCCATTTCCTTGGCTAGTGTTTCCACCACAGTGGCCATTCATCAGGGTGCTCTTCAGATTTAAGAGTTATGAGATGGCACGCATCCGAGATCGCATGCGCCATACCATCCCAAGTTTAACCAGAAGTGGGCCCAACAGCTGTGCATCCAAGATGTACCATTATAGCCCCTAGGGAGCACCAACCTTCACTGGGCTGCCAGCTACAGACCCTCTGTGCCTGGCTACTGTTCCCGTTCACACTCCCACAGATTGCTCAGACCAGTGCTGCCTGTATCATGTTCACAAATGTTTCCAAAACCTGCTCATTGTTTGGACTCACTCAAAGAGTCAGGTCTTTGATTTGGCCAGATTGTGTACAGTGAAAGATCTGCCCTTGAGCCACTCAACCCACCAGATGTGTAGCTGTTACTAGTGCGGGGAGAAGCTGGTTGACAATTGTTACTTCCCCAAAGTAGGGATATCAATGGGGATATCAAAACCCGTGGAGCTGGACAGTTTCTCCCCCCCACCCCCATCTCTAGTTTCAGTGTCAGCAGGGATCAGTGTTCGTGACAACCCTTCAGTGTTGGCTCTGTCAGCACATTGGTCAGCCACACAGCCAACCACTGTTCAGTGCTGCCATCACCATTTCCAGCACCCACAGAGGAGTCATTCTGTGAACGAAGGAAACCCACTCTCTCTGGGTTAGTATCGTGCAAAAGCATCATGACTGAATGGGTCCAGTCAAAACTCCTTGATCCCTGCTCGCAGCGCTAAATGTTGTGCCCAGAATAGGTTCAACAGGTTCAAAGAAAATCAAAGATGGACGCAGGTTATAAACAGTGGTCTTTATTTACACAGAGGAATTTACACAGAAGGGCACACTGACAGACTAACATACACAACACAGGCATGATATACTGAGAAAAGAGGGTTTAACTTGTTCAGCACCACCACCCACAGGCATGGTATACCATGTAACTAATTAAGTACATGTACATGAACCTGATCTCCAGTGTCACGACTGCTTGAGGTCTGGGACTGGCCAATTGCATTCAGCCCTCCAGAGCTGCCTGTGGCTTGCAGCCTGGAGTTCGGCAATGGTCACAACTAATAAGCATATACACAGCATTAATACACAGATAACTGCACACTGAGTGTGAATAAATCACAGCTAAACATTTTCAACACCAGATTGGGAATGCAAGATTTAAACACACAGTACCCATCAAACCTCTCTATCTCTAGCATGCACTGCACCCTAACAAACAGTAAATGAACTACAACAAACAAGTAAATCAAATGAACCTGGCCTTCAGCATTTCCTACAGCTTGGGATCCAAGAAGGGCCATTGAATTCAGCCCTCTGGAACTACCCTTAGCTTGCAGCCTGAGGTTAAGTGATGATCACCATGCAGCTACAAGAGTAAAGTGAAAAAGACTGCACATGCTCAGCTTTTTCAATGCAAAACCCATCCACGTGACCTGCAAGGACCAATCAGGCATTTGTCTCATCTGTGGGCAAATCTAATCTTGATTGGCACCTGAAGGATCAATCACACATCAGCTGCCAGGGCCAATCATGGTAGGCAGATCTAACTCTTGATTGGCTGGTGAGGTGATTTCCCACTCAGCTCCAGCTGGAGAGGTCACATGACTCTCCACAATCCACATTCCCACTAGATTCCAAACAAAGAGGCAGCATTACCCTCCTCACCATCAGGTGTCAGACAGAGTGGTCACATGTCCCTCCTTAATCCACACTACAAATGGTTTGTGAGAATAGAACAAGAAGATGTAGGGTTGATTTAGGATGGAGTCGAGGAACTTCTCCTTCCAGAATTAATCTGTGGAATTTTCTGCCTATGAAAGCAGTTGAAACTTACAGGAAATGGGTGAATACTTGTGGTAACTGCCAAGTGTTTTTGTCATATCAATACCAGACAAGTTACTGCCTCTGGAGACAACTATTTATTCTGCAATTATTAGTTTAACCAAATTAGCTGGAAACAGAATTCAATAAATTGATATTTTCATGACCAGCTATGGTTTTCTTATCAAAAAAAACTCTTGTTTTTGTGACAACTATTTTTAATTCAGCATTAAATTCCCCAAATAGCAGGATTTGAACATAAATATAGAATAAAATTCTAAAGAGCTAATTGTTCCATATTTTGTCACATAATACTACATTTAGAATGTAACATACATGAAATTCTTCAACTTTTGTCTACTGTAAGGCAGATAGAGAGTTGTTACTTCATCCAGTGGCCCTCACAGAAATCTACAGCACCTGATGTTCCAAGCCAGTATCCCCTGAGCCGGCTTAGCTTCCGAGATCAGACAATCTCAGGCGTATTCAGGCTATTAACGGACAGTAACTGATCAAGATGTGTGTAAAAGGTATCAAGATTATCAAGCTGAAGAATCTGTACAAATATTGGAATTTATCAAATCTGTCAGAAACAATAATCCTGAGATTACTGGTAATTGTTTTCTGTCTCTGAGGTTGTTGGTGGTTATGGTATGATTGGAAATACCTTTAATTAATTAAAGTTGTTCTGTAACTATGTAACACATCATACATGTATAATTTCAGTCCATAATATTGCAAGCACTTGGAATCATCCATTATATTCACACCACAGTAGAATTTCAATAATATACAAAATTAAATTTCCTTATCTGATATTGTTTTTGCTTGATTATCTGAAATTGGATTCTCCAAAATCCTCAATTATCCAAATTTTTGTTGGAGCCGAACTGGCCAGGGATGTTAGGCTCCCTGGCATCCAACAGTAGCAGCAATGGACTTTAGGCTCCTGGCACCTGGAGCAGCAGACCTCGGGCCCCTGGCACTAGCAGGGCCTCGATGAGCAAGTGTCAGTGATCAGTGGTGGCCAGCATTTTTTTTGGTGAGAATTAAACTTTATCTTAATGCTTAAAAAGCCTTACTTCATTGTTTGTTATTGTTTAAACACAGTAACAAGTGACTTGCTGTTGCTACTGGGCTGTTTTTTAAAAAATGACTAGTTCTCCAAAAAAAAAATTTATCCAAAATAGGCCTGGTCCTGACTATTTCAGATAACTGGAGTTGTACTGTATTAAAGTTTAAATTTTAAGTTTAAATCTGTCACAAAACACCTAGTACAGTGAGAACGATTCTTCTGTGATCAGAGTAACAGATGAAGTGTTATGAAATGATGGTTGGAATATAGGATGGAGATTAATAATCTGTTTTGGGAGGTCCAAGAATGATAGTCTTGCTATCAACATCACCAAGACCATAGATTTACTGTTGATATAAGAAAGAGGAGGTCAAGGGTCTCCATACCTGTCTGCATTGATGGGATGGAAGAGCAGAGAGTTAGTGGCTTCAGGTTCCTGGGAACCCTTACATTAGAAGACCTCTCCTGGAGCTAACACATCAAGATGATCGTGAGAAAGACACACCAATGCCTAAAATTTCTAAGGAATCTAAGATGTAGCATGTTGTTGAATACTCTAACAAACTTATAGAGGTGCACTGTGAAGCATATACTAACAGATTATATCATGGCCTGATTTGGTCATTTCAGTACCCAGCAATGCAGAAGGCTCCAGGAGGTAACAGGCATAGTCAGGTCCATCAATGGCTTTGACCTCCTATCCATTAAAGACTGCTTTGTGAGGTGGTGCCTCAAAATTACACCCAACATCATAAAGGACATCCACCACCCTGGTCACAACCTTTTCTCACTATTACCTTTAGACCGAAGGTACAGAAACCTGAAGACCTTTAAGGTCAAAGATGGTACTTTACAACAACCTCCCCATGCTAATACTAATAAGAGACTGTTTGTGACACCACAAGAGGACTGTCTGCATTAATGCAACACCACTTATTTTCTTGTGCCAAGCTGTGCCATTATTTAAAAAGGACAGCAAAAACAAGCTAGGGAACTATAGGCCAGTGAGTTTGATGCTTAATTGGTGGAGGAAATCTTGAGGGATAGGATGTGACAATATTTGAATAGGCAAGGGTTGATTAGAGGAAGCTAGTATGGCTTTGTATTTCGCAGAATCTCACAAATTTGACAGAGTTTATTGAAGAAATTACCAAGTGGATTGATGCAAGGAAAGCAGTGAACATTGTACAGATGGACTTGAGCAAGTCCTTTGACAAGTTCTCACATAATAGGTTAGTCTTGAGTGTTAAATCACTGGGGATCCAAGGGGAGGTGGCCCATTGAATTTAAAACTGTCTTTGCGGCAGGAGTCTGAGGGTAATAATGGAGGGATGTTCCTTCAATGAGAGGCCTCTGTGCTGGGTCCACTGTTTTTTTTATGTTATCTGTATCAACTACTAAGATGACAATACTATTAAAATGACTAGTAAATTTGCACATGAAACTGGACATTGAGGATGGATATTTAAGTTTACACTGGGATCTTGGCCGCGAGTGTGGGAAATGAAATTAAACTCTGTCAAGTGTGAGTTGATGCAGTTTAGGGAGCAAAATCAGCATAAGGATTACAAGGTAAATGCCAAGGCCCAGGAGAGTTTTATGGAGAAAAAGAAACTAAGAACACAGGGACATAATTCCCTGAAAGTGGCAACTCTGGTGGATGAAGAAGGCATTTAGCATTCTTGCCGTCATTGGGAAGGATACCCAGCAGAAAATTTGGAACATCAGGATATAGCTGTACAAAGTGCTTAAACTCTACCTGGAGTACTCTATGCAGTTCTGGTCGCTCAGCAACAGGTAGGGTGTCAACAAATTGGAAGGGGTTCCGAGGAAATTTGCCAGGATATTGCTGGGACCAGAGGGCTACAGAGAAAGGTTTGCTGGGCTGAGTCTTTATTGCCAAGAACGTAGGAGGCTGTAATGGAAGATTTAAACGGTGTTTCTTACTTTTGCAGCCTTTGCTTCTGCAAACCTGAGAACCTGCTTGTTGCATCTGAAATATCTAAATTTACACTATGGGGCCCAGGGATGCATATGAATCAGTAGACATTATCCAACTTCCACCATGAGGCACAGAGATGCAGTTGTCTTTTGTTGGTCGCAGACTGTCAGGAGACCTTGAAGATAATTAAATCATTTGTTCAAAGAGATAAGATCTGAAGTAAACAACTTTTGGGTAATATAAGCCATTGGTCCCACTGCTGAAGTTTGAGACTCTCCAAGAGGTGGCAACATATTTCAGCAAGAAGAAGAACTTCAAGAGTCCAGCTAACGTCCGTGTGTGTGTGTGTGTGTGTGTGTGTGTGTGTGTGTGTGTGTGTGTGTGTGTGTGTGTGTGTGTGTGTGTGTGTGTGTGTGTGTGTGTGTGTGTGTGTGTGTGTGTATTTTCTTTCAGTAGCTCAAACACTGTGACCAATCTAAAACGAACAAAATGAGAGGTATAAGTTCACCCAAGACAGAGGCCTTTATCCATGTGGGCCATGGATAGATTTTAGAACTAGAGGGCAGAGGTTTAAGGAGAGAGATAGAAGAGAGATCTGAAGGGCAACCTTTTTAACTCAGAGGGTCATCCATATCTGGGATGACCTGCCAGAGTAAATCATGGATGTAGGCACAATTCTGACATTCAAAAGCCATTTGAACAGGTTTATTAATTTTTTTAAAATGGCTCAGAAGGATGTGGACCAAACGCAGGCAAATGGGACTAAGCCTAGAATGCCAAATTGGTGGACTTGGACAAGTTAGGCCGAAGAATCTGTTCTATGCTGAAAGATTCAATAAGTGTGTCCAGGTCGCATGTTGGCTGCCTTTCCAGCGGGAGATGCAGATGTAGTCTATGGAGGGGAGGGAAGTTTGTTATGTTCTTAGCTGCATTCACTAAATTCTATCACTGGTGAACTTAAGCAGGGTACATACCTCACTGAGATGCATTCAACATGTATTCCTTTGATAGTGGACCTGTTGAAGATATTAAGAGACATGGGGGTCATGGTGAACTTCCTTAGACTTCTAATAAACTATTTATATTGAAGCATTTTCTTGACTGTCAATGTGCTTGTCCCAATTCAGGTCATTGGAGATTCTATATTTATTCCAAGGCCTATATTCTGAGCAAATAATAACTCACATATCTATGGCCCTATTTTGAAGATGAATAACAAAAACCTCATTGTTCTTGACAATAACACAAGATTACAAGAAAAAGGAACAAAAGCAGGCCATTTGGCCCATTGAGTCTGCTCTGTGTAATCTCCCTGAACTAAACTGTTCTCGCATCTAGTTCAAAGTTCCCTCTTTGTCCCCATATCTCATGATACCCTGACTAATTAGATACTTCACAATTTCCCCCAAAGATCCTTCCTCCACAGCTGCATGAGGCAACGAATTGCTCAAATCCACTACCCTCTGGTTAAAGAAATTTCTCCTCATCTCTGTTGTAAATTGGTAATTTTTAATTCGAAAACTGTACCCTCTTGTCCTGGAATCACCCAACAGGGGAAACATATTATTTACATCCACTTTGTCTAATCCATTCAGTATTCAAAATGTTTCTATGAGATCCCCTCTCATTCTTCTATATTCTAATGAATAGAGTCCAAGAATCACTAAGCTTTCCTCATACGTTATCCATCTCATTCATGGAATCATTCCGGTAAACCTCCTCTGTACCCTCTCCAACCTTGCTATATCTTTTCTAAGATATGGGGCCCAAAACTGCACACAATGCTCCAAATGAGGTCTCACCAGTGCCCCATAGAGTCCCACCAACTCCAATTTATTCTTAATTCTTCTGCCATCTCTTTGTTACCCATTATAATTTCTCCAGCTTCATTTTCAATCATTCCTATATCTACCCATGTCTCTCTTTTACATTTTATATATTTGAAGAAGCTCTTAGTATCCTTTTGTATGTTATTTGCCAATTTCCTTTCATAATTCATCTTTTCTTTCCTAATGACTTTCTTTGTCTCTCTAAGTTTTTTTTAATTCCGTCCTCTGATTTTCCACTAATTTTTGCTCCCCTGTCTGCCTTCCCTTCTACTTTTGTTTTAGCTTTAACCTCTCTTGTTAGCCACATCTGTGTCATTTTTCCATTCATAATTTTCCTTTTCCTATATCTATCCTGTGATTTATTTCTTGTAGAAATATCAACCAATTCTGTTCTGCCATCCCCCTATCTCACTTACTTTTCCAGTTCCTCTCTCATACCTCTGTAATTCCCTTTGTTCCACTGAAATATTGACATACCAGATATCATTTTTTTCCCTTTCAAATTGGAACATGAACTCGATCATGTGGTGATCAGTACTTCTTAAGGGCTCTACAACCTTTAAATCCCTAATCACCTCAGGTTCATTACACATCACCCAATCCAAAACCACCGATCCTCTGGTGGGCTGATCGACTAGCTGTTCCAAAGAGCCATCCTTTAGGCATTCAACAAACCCTTTCTCCTGAGATCCTGTACCTTCTTGACATTCCCAATCCCCTTTCATATTAAAATCTGCCATAATTATCTTGACCTTCTCCTTCTGACACCCTTTTTTTCTATTTCCAGCTGCATCTTGCAGTCCACGTCCCAGCTGGTGTTTGGAGGTCCGTGTATTACAGCCAGTAAGGCCTTTTTACCCTTACCATTTCTTATTTCAGCCCATGAAGATTCCACAATTTCTGTCCCTTTGTCCCTTCTTTCAAGTGATTTAATAGCATTGTTTACCATCAGGGCCAGGCCACTCCCTTTACCTACCTGCCTATCTTTCCTATACAAGGTGTAACCCTGTACATTCAGTTCCCATTCACATCCATCATTCAGCCATGTTTCAGTGATGGCCACAGTGTCAGACCTTTCCATCTGCACAGCTAGGTCATCTGCCTTATTCCGAAGACTGCGTGCATTTAAGTGCAACACCCTTAGACAGGTACCTGATATCTCTGTAGTTCCATTGTTCACCAAATTATCTTGTCTTTTCCTTTGTTTTTTTTGCCTCATTTGCTGCACGTCATTTTGGACTTTTCAAATTTTAACTTTGTCTACCATTACACACTGGTCTTTTCCTACCCTAATCTCAGCACTTAGATTCAGATTCCCACCCCCCTGCCAAACTAGTTTAAACTCTCCCAACAGCTCCAGCAAACCTGCCTGCCAGGATATTAGTTCCCCCTTCAGTTCAGGTGCAGCCCATCTTCTTTGTAGAGGTCAGACCATCCCCAGAAGAAATTCCAATGATCCACAAATCTGACCCCCTGCCCCCTGCATCAACTCTTGACCCATGCACTCATCTGTCACATCCTCCTATTTCTACCCTCTCTAGCACATGGCACTGGCAGCAATCCTGAGATTACCACCCTTGAGGTCTTATTTCTTAACTTCCTATCTAACTCTCTGTATTCTCTTTTTAAGACCTCATCCCTACTCCTCTCTATGTCATTAGTCCCCACATGGACCACGATGTCTGTCTGCTTCCTCTCCCCCACCAGAACACTGTGAACTCGATCAGAGATGTCCATGACCCTGGCACCTGGGAGGCAACACACCAGTCGGGAGCCTCGATCTCGTCCACAGAAATCCCTATCCATATGCTTAATCAAAGAGTCTCCAATCACTATCGCTCTTCTCTTCTTTCTCCTTCCCTTCTGAGCCGGGGGGCCAGCCTCTGTACCAGAGACATCAACACCTTGACTTGTCCCTGGATGCTCATCTCCCTCAACAGTATCCAAAAGAGTATACCTGTTGTGGACTTGAATAGCCATAGGGGAATCCTCCACTGAGTCTTTCCCTTCTCTCTCCTGACAGTCACCCATCTATCCGCCTCCTGAAATTTAGGAGTGAATGTCTCCCCAACACTGCTGTCTGCAACTACGTCTGCCTCCATCAAGATCCGCAGTTCGTCCAACTCTAGCTCCAGTTCCCTAACTCGGGTTGTGAGGAGTTGTAGCTGAATGCACTGCCTGCAGGTAAAATTATCAGGGACAAGTGTTATGTCCCAGATTTCCCATATCCCACAACCAGAGCACACCACTGTCCTGGCAGGCTCCATTACCTAGATGTAATTAAAGCACAAATCCTTTCTTTGTAGTAGGCTCATCCTTAGCCTCTGCTCAACGAAGCCTCTCAAGCTAAAGCCTCAAAGCCCCACTCCCACTCCCCCACTAGGCCACTCACTCACTGGGCCCCATCTCACTGGCCACTCCTTTAGCAAGCCCTCCTTTTTATTGGTCCCTGGGATTTCCAGCGACTCTCCAGGCTGAAGGCTCCTCATTAAATGAACAGCAAGGTAAGCTGTCCTTCCCTTTTTAAATTCTACCGCCTGACCAACATCGCCATATGGAAATTATCTTGTTATTAATACAATGCTGTCTGTGGGAGCTTGCTGTTTAAAAAGGTTCCATCACCTCACTGTCTACCAGGAAACAACTTTCAAAACTACTATTTACAACCCAATGTGGGTCACTCAGACATTTTTACTTCAAAAAACTATGTTAATTGTAGTTATCTGAAGCATCTGTTTAGTCAGCAAAAATAATGCCAAGTTTGGACTGAAAGAGGACATTCTATATCTTATTAATAAGAACATACGAAATAGGAGCAGGAGTAGACCATCTGCCCCATCAAGCCTTCTCCGCCATTCAATGAGATTATGGCTGAATTGATGACAGCTCATCTCCAAGGACCTTCCAATTCCCCATATCCCTTAATTTCTCTAGTATGTAAAAATCTATCCAACCTTGCCTTAAATATATTTACTGATATATTTACCAATATATAACGTCCACTGCATCAATGGGTAGTGAATTCACAGATTCACCATCCTAAGGGAAAAAGCATCTCCATCCTAAATCTATTACCCTGAATCTTGACGCTATGTCGCCTAGTTCTGGTCTCCCCCACCAATGGAAACAACTTACCTACTTCTATCTTATCTATGCCTTTCATATTTTTATGTTTCTATAAGATTTCCTCTCATTTTTCTAAATTTCAGCGATGACAGACCCAAGTGACTCTATTTCTCCTCATAGGCTAAATCCCTCATCTCTGGAATCAACCTGGTGAATCTTTTCTGTACCACGACCAAATTCCTTGAAATCAAATCAAAGAATTAGCCATGGCAATGCCTGCCTATTTGTGGGTTTTGTGTGGCAATCCATGCTGCAAGCCTACACAGGAAAGACCCCTCAACTCCTCCTCCAGTATATTGATGATTCCATCAGGGCTGCCTCAAGCAGCCGCAATGAGCTTGTCAACTTCATCTACTTTGAAGCCAACTTCCACCCTGATCTTAAACTCACTTGGCCCATCTCCCTCACCACTCTCCCCTTCTTGGATCTCTGTCTCCATCTCAGGAGATAAGCTTTCCACTGACATATATTACAAACCTACTAATTCCCACAAATACCTTGACTACACCTCCTCACACCCTGTCCCCTGCAAAGATCTATCCCCTCTTAATTTCTCTATCTCATCTGTTCCCAACATGAGGTCTTTTGAGTCCAGATCTACCAAAATGTCTGGCTTCTTCCACAAATGTGGCTTGCCCTCCATCACCATCAACTCAGCCCTCACCCGCATCTCCTCCATTTCCCGTCCATCTGCCCTGGCCCCCTCTGCTCCAAACGTAACAAATATAGAATTCCCTTTTTTCTCACCTACCACCCCACCAGCCTCCACATCTAATACATTATCCTCTGGAATGTCTGGCACTTACAACAGGATCCCACTACCAGACACATCTTCCCCCCTCCTCCCCTCTCTGCCTTCTGTAGGAACCACTCCCTCTGTGACTCCCTTGTGCACTCATTCCTCCCCATCAATCGCTCCCCCCAGCACCTTCCCCTATGGCTGCAAGATGTGCCACACTTGCACCCACACCTCCTCCCTCACCACGCTCTGGGGCCAAACAAGCCTTTCAAATCAAGCAACCCTTCATTTGTGTATCCATAGGACTGATTTACTGCATCCGGTCGGTACTCCCTTTGTGGCCTTCTCTACATCGGAAAGCCTGGGTGCAGATTGGGAGATCGATTCGCTGAGCACCTTCTCTCAGTCCACAACAGTGACAGAGACCTCCAAGTACTCAACCATTTCACTTCTGTGTCACACTCCCATACTCACATGTCTGATCATGGCCTTATGTACTGTCCCACCAAGACTACCCAAAAATTAGAGGAACAACACCTGATTTTGCATCTGGACACTCTCTAGCCACATGGCATTAACATAGACTTTTCTTGTTTCTGCTAACCTGCTCTCCTCTTCCCCCTCCCCTTCCCTTCCTCTTTCCAGTTCTCCTCCCTCCCTTCCTTCTCCCTTCCCGTAGCACTACCACACCTCAGGGCTGTGAGCTCAGCCCACTCATGTTCACGCCACTGTCCCACTAAAGAATCTCCAGATCCAGCTCCAACAGTGTCATCAAGTTTGCAGATGACACAACAGTCGTTGGTCTCATCAGCAGCAATGATGAGTCGCACTCCAGAGAAGAGGTGGAAGATCTCATGAAATGGTGCAAGAGTAACAACCCGAGTCTCAATGTGGACAAGATGAAGGAGATGATCATGTACTTCAGGAGGATCAGGAACGACCACCTTCCACTACACGTCAACAACTCAATTTTGGAGAGAGTGGGGAGCACCAAGTTCCATGGAGTTCACTTAACTAGTGACCTAACGTGAATACGCAACATCTCCTCACTACACTTCCTGAGATGATTGAAGTGGTCACGGCTACCGGCCACCACTATGTCAACTTCTGAAGGAGCTCTATTGAGAGCATCACAGTGTGGTACATTGCTGCTGCAGAGAAATGGATCAGAGGTCAATCCACAAGACCAGAAGAGTGGCAGAGAAGATCACTGAAGTCTCCCTCCCACCTCCACCCACCCCCCCCCCCACCATTGACGTGATCTATCGTTAATTGTCTGAAGAGGGTGCGCAAAATCATTGAGGATCTTTTCCACTCTGCACACATCTTTCAGCTGCTCTCGTTGGGGAAGAGGTCCAGGAGTATCAGAGCCAGCACCACCAGGCTGAGCTACAGTTTTTTCTCATGGGCAGTGAGTGCGCTGAACGACCAAAGTTGTTGCTCACATTAACCATCCAAGACTCTCATATACACTGAACAATATTTATATATTTATTTGTATGTATGAATACTTGTCCTGCATTTGTATTGTTTGTCTGTATAGGTGTTATGTCTGGCTGTGTGTCTGCATGTTTTGCACCGAGGACAGGAGAACGCTGTTTCATTGGGTTGTACTTGAGGAATCAGATGACAATAAACTTGATTTGATTTGATTTGACTTTTATTACAGATTTCCATCGCCAGCTGCATTTTACTTTTGGGTCATGACCCATACCCCTATCCCTGCATATTTGTATCTAACTCTACGATTGTATCTGCCTCCACCTCTCTCCCTGGCAGCCCGTTCCAGGCACCTCTCACTCTCTGTGCGAAACCAACTTGCCTGATACGTTGGTGATGTGAACTGTTTTATGTTTTAAATCAAATGATCACACCACACATCCAAATCTTCCATTTAACATGGATGCAGAATTATTGGGTAAGAACACAACATTTCTCAAGCACTGCTTCCAATGGACTCCTTTCCTTGATGGATTTTCTTCCTCACAATACCACTCGAATATGTGTCAAACTGTTTATTTCATCATACCCTGAAACCATTCAGGCTATTTCTCTTTCTCTGTTTTTTTCTTTAACAAGGAAGATTCCCAGATGATGCAGATCAGAAGATATAATAGTAGGGAGATTTCCAGATGGATATATGAATATGCAAGGATTAGAGGGATACATGTAATCTGCAAGCCCAGTGCTTTAGTTTAATTCTGGCATCATGTTTGGTGAAAATGTCATGGGCTGAAAGTCCTGTTCCTGCGTGGCACTTTTTGTGTTCTATAATCACCTCTAATTGCTCGCATTTTGTAATCAGCAGCAAATAAATATTACTGGCCTTTCCATGAGCTTTCATGTGTCATCTTAAGACAAGTGGAAAGACATTCCAGCTCAGTGCCAATGACCTGAAATTTGGAACTTGTGTGAAGTAAGAGATGACAATGCAAACCATAATTTGAGAAAGAGGCAATGATTATTAGGAAATAGGAGACTGAAATGCAAACCCATGTTATCTGCCATGCTACCCCATCTTACATTTAGTTGTACTAATTTAGCTCTGCTGGGCTCTCAGTGTCATTTACACACCCAATACCAGATTTCTGAACAGACTTCCTTTTCAGGCATGGATTACCAGGCAATATCCATTTCCTTCCAAGACATTGCAATGACCTCTCCACACATACATTCCTCAGCAAACTTCAATAATGAGCTGTCAACCTTCATCCTTGTTAAATTCAAGAAGCCAAAATTATACTTCAACGTTTGCAGATTATAATTACTGGTCCTTTACACCATTCCAGGAAGCACACAAGTTGTCAAGAGTCACACAGCCACCGTCATAAATAATTGCTTCTCCTATGGGGAAGCATCAGATAATCACCACTACACCAACTTTATAATTATAATGTTAAAGATTAAATACAATCACTGCTGACTTTAACCTTTCAGACCCCAATAATTAGAAAAAAAAACCCTAGAACTCTTGCAGTGTGGCAGGGATACAAAGCCAAAATCTGCCAGTGCAGAATAAGGATTGTTCTTTGGGTTCTGGAATCAATTGGGCACCATGAATTCAGAAAATTTGTGTGCTTCCGATAATTGGCTCCATGAAGTTAATGAAACCAAATATCAGAATGAGAGTTTAATGAGCAGTGGTTGCTTAAAAGTAGTGACTGAGGATGAATTATTATGCTGTTTATTCTTGACAATGATTTCAATTATCCATGCTCAAAAATAGGGATTTATCAAGTAATTATTATTTCATCAGACGTGCCTCAAAAAGCCACTGACTAAATATTACAAGCTTTGTCCAATTCAAGAAATTAAAAATTAAGATAATCTTAACAAAAAATATTAAACCATTTGAATCTGATAGTTGATATCCTTTTTTGTCTAACAGCTGAGAGTTTCTCAGGTAGCTCATTAAATCTCTGTTTTTTTATGTATTTTTTTATTCAATTAATTCACAACCTCAATTTTAAGAGAACAAAAAAAAAATGATGGATAGTCAATGCAAAATGTGTAAATTAGGATGAAATTAATCAAAGATGTTCAGCCCTATATTTGGGTATATTTTTTTGAATCTACATGAGGGAATTCACTTCTCTTGTTTCAAGATATCTTGCCTCAGTAATAGCAGAAGGGGTTTCTTTTCTTATGCATTTTTTCCCAGAGCAATAAAACGAGGGGGATGGTGGTAGTGGGGGGAGGGGGGCGTTTTAACTTGATAAAGATCTGTTTGAAAGCAATCTGTCACATTCAACCAAGATGGGCTAGCCAAGTAGCCTCATTATTCTAACATTTGGCTCTGCATAATTCAAGCAACCAGATTTCTTTGGCAATATTGACATTGCCCTTAATTTATCTTTACAATTGTCTTACTTTAATGTAATCCATCCTAGAAAAATAGGATTGATCAAGATTTATATTCCATAATAGATTAATACAAGATTTGCTGGAGAAGGAGGGGGTTTTGCAAGGGAGAAAGAGAAGGACACGTGGCTGGCAGTTGGAATCTCAGAGAGAGGGACAGACTGAACAGTGTCAGCCAGGAGAAGCTTGTTGAAACTGAAACAGAAGCTCCAGAGTGGTGGATGGCTAGAAGTGCTATCTGTTTGATGTTTCTCTTGGAATAAGGGGAACAGAAAGAAACTCTGTGGTTGCCTGAAAGAATTAGGTTATCATCTGGAGAACCCTGATGGGGCAAGTTTCATAAGCAAGACATTGAGGTGACTAATGGTGGTACCTCAGTTCTGGAAATCCTGGAACAACACATCTCTCTCAGCAAAGCTACAAGAACCTTCCTGAGTGGTAAACATTTACCTTTCGAGCACCAAAGCCTGGTGAACTTTATCCATGTTAAATTCTGTGGATAGTACAAGAATTACATGCAACCAGAGAACTTGGAAGAATGAGATTGAACTGTGAACCAAATAACTTTTCTTAAATTTTGTTGGACTCTGGCTTTAACTTACTCTTAATTTAGTCTATGTGTAGTCTGAGTCCAGCGCGTTCTTTGAATGAAGTGATAGGAGAAGGTATTCGGTTCAACAGTCAATTTATTACACAGCACAAGAATAAAACTTAACAGAGCTCTGGGTCAGTCTGTTAGTTCATAGGTCACCTGCCAGTGAGCTACTCCCCGAGACTGACCCCTATTGTCCAGTTGGTTCAGTTTATATAGGTCAACCTTATCATACAGAACAAAAGTTGGCTTCCTTTGCTAGATTTCATTATCATACAGAACAAAAGTTGTCTTCCTTTGCTAGATCTTTTTGCATAAGGGTTATCACAAGTCATCTCCTGTTTTGCAGATATCTGGGGTGTAGCACTCCCATGTTAATCCTCCTGGCCAGACTATCCCATTGTGTTGATCAGAAATTAATTCATCCCCAGATATCTCTAATCACCATTCTGTTCTTGTCCTGCCAATTTCTGCTGTTCTCTTTAACACCTCCTCCTGCCTTAATCTTCCTCCTAGACTGGTTTTCCATTCCCTTTGATTCTTGCGGGCCATTCTTTGTTCTGATCTGGCCTGTGTCTCCTGTGCTACTTCCCACCTCCTTCAGTTGAGCATTCCTCCTAAATCGTTTTATGCATATCCTCTCCCTGTATCTTGGGAGCAGCCAATTTTGTTCAGCCAACTTTGCTCCATGCTGTGACAGCCACTTAGCCACATTCCTCTTTCCCTGACTCATGCAGTACAAATGAACTTATTGATTAATCATTTATTTCTTACTGTTTTAACCCCTAGATTCCATGCAGTAAATATACACTTATTAATTTATCATTTATTTCATACTGTTTTAACCCCTAGATTCCAACAGTCCCCCTTTTGGTCTCATGAAAATGAGACCAATCACCAGTTAATTTATTAGATAGTAAAGAGCCCTTATTGAATTTAACATCATACACTTGTCCATTATGCACACACTTACGTCCTGTGTGAGCCCCCACACAGTGTTCAGGAAAGTTAGTCCAATCAGTAAAGTACTGTTCTTTTTCATTGTGCGACCCCCAGGCCGAGTGCACACACTTTGTACAGTGGTTTTCTACCCCAGCCCCTTCAAGGGCTCGGAATACCAGTACCCATAGTCCCCACATAGTATTCATCCCAGCTTCTTTCGTTGTTTTGATGCCAATAACTTGATTATGCCGTCAACCACTGATACACAGTCACTGTAGTCCAATAGTCTCTTTAAAAAGGACTTTAAGTGTTCTTAGTCCGTGGTTGCTTCACAGGTTCTCAGTCACCTCCGTTCGAATCTGTTCCAGTGTCCGTGTCGGTGGGTCCGTTGCTGCACACTGACTCCAATGATACCACGTCTCGCCTTTTCCTTGTAGTCGAACCGCGTGGGACGTCCTCTCCACCACTCTGTAGGGTCCTGTCCACCTGTGCTCCGACCACTTTCTTTTGATGACCTTTAGCAGAACCCACTCCGCGACTGAAGGTATCGGTGTTTCCCCTTCTCTGATGGGACTTGTGACCTGTTGTGAAAAATCTGACACCAGAGCCGTTAGTTTTTCATAATAAAGCTTGCATCCCATTGAGCTTACCTCATTCTTCGTTGTCTGAATTCCGGCTCCCGGTCCTGGAACCTGGTGCCCTGTTTGTAGTTCATATGGAGTAAATCCTGTCACAGAACTTACCGAACTCCTTACTGACATTAATGCCAGGGGCAACGCATCCACCCAATTTAGTTTGGTCCGTACCTGTACTTTCCCGATCTTACTTTTTATTGTTTGGTTCATCCTCTCCACTTTCCCTTGGGATTGCGGATGGTACACCGTTCCAAAGGCATGTTTCAATCCCAACATTGCTTCTACCTCCTGTAGATTATTATTCTTGAAATGACTTCCGTTGTCAGACCTGATTTTTCTAGGGAATCCGTGTCTCGGAATATACTGGTTGATCAGGAATTTACATACCGTCATAGCGTCTTCTCTTTTGGCAGGGATTGCCTCTGGCCACCCTGTGAACACATCTACTGCTACTAAGAGGTATCGATAGCCACTCACCCTCTCAATCATGTCCGTATAATCCAGTACGATTTCCTGCCCTGGTAACTTAGGTAGAGGGAACTGACCTTCATGTGGCTTTACAGTCGCCTTAACATTGAAAGCTATACATACATCACACTCTCTAATATGGTTCTCCACCATCGCCGGCAGGAAGGGGTGCCACCAATGTATCAAGTACCTTATCATCTGCTTCTTTCCACAGTGTGTTAGCCCATGCGCCTCCTTGAGGAGGGGTTTCATGAGTCCAGATGGTAAAACTGGCCTCCCGTCTATCGACCTCCATAGTCCTTGATCCTTGGTTGCCCCCCTTTCCTCCCATACCATCCTTTCCTGAGGTGATGCCTTTGCTTGTTCCTGTACTATTACTTCTACGCTACACGGTGGTAATAAGTCATGTGCTGTTCTGTCTGCCTGTATCATAATAAACTGAGGACCGTATCCTGCTGCCCTTTTAGCGGCCCTGTCCGCTTCCTGATTTCCCCGAGCCACCATCGTATCTGTTCTATCATGTCCTTTACATTTAAGAACTGCTAATGCCCTTGGTTTCAAGAGGGCCTCAGCCAGTTTCCTAACATCCTTCTCGTGTTTAATTGGGGTCCTTGCTGCTGTTAAAAACCCACTTCTAATCCATTGACTAAGTTCGACCTGTATTGTCCCTACCACATATGCTGAGTCTGTATATATATTGACCTCCTTCCCTTCTGCCCATTCTAATGCTGCTATCATTCCCTGTAGTTCTGCGAGTTGTGCTGACTCCTTTCCTCTCACTGTCCCTGTAATGATTTCTTCAAATCCTCCTGTAGTTTTTCGTACCACCGCATAGGCAGCTTTCAATCCATCTGTGGGGTGTCTGTAACAGCACCCATCTGTAAACAAGGTTTCATCTGGTTCTCTTAAGGGTGTAGTCTGTAGGTCAGGTCTTATTTTAATATCCTTCACTACCCTCTTTTCACAACAGTGTGGTACTCCCTCTCCCATATTGTCTGCCATGTTAATGCCTTCATGGGTAAATGTAACATTTGGAGCATTCAGGATCTTTTCTAGTCTCGTCTGCCTTAGTGAAGTCATTGTAAATGCTGTCGAGCTCACAAATGCGACAATGCTATGTGTTGTTAATACCGTCAGGCCATGTCCCATTACTATGTGTGCCACCTTTTGTAAAATCTTTGCTACTCCCGCTGCATGTCTTGTACATGGTGGGTGTCTGTCTTCCGTTGGGTCTAGTGTGATACTCACATACATCAGCACACATCTTCCACCCCCTTTTTTCTGAAAAAGAACACCATCAATTGTGTGTGCTTTTTCAGAAACATCCAAAAAGAAAGGTAGTTTATAATTTGGAATCGCCAAATCTGTAGCTGTTGTAAGAGCTTGCTTCAATAGAATAAAACTCATCTCAGCCTGTGCAGTCCAATCCAGTGTAGCTCCCAGGTTCCTCATCCCCTGCTCATTCACCAAAGTTCGCAGTGGATGTGTCAATTCACCATACGATGGGATAAACTGCCTACTATAACCTGACAAACCCAAAAACGAAAGCATCTCTTTAACTGTCTTTGGTTTTGTATGATGTAGTATCGCTGTTTGATGTGCAGGGGAAATCCCTGTGCCTTTCGCTGAGACCATTCTCCCTAAAAAGGTGACCACCTGCCTGCAGCATTGCAGCTTTGAGCGAGAGACTTTAAAGCCTGCCTTAAACAGCTGCACTAGCAGGAGACAGGTGGCCTCCAAACAGGAAGCATGATCAGGTGCTGCTAATAGGATGTCATCTACATACTGGATCAGAACTACCCCACCTGGCAGTGCTAGCCCCCCCAGCTGATCTTTCAACACCTGATTGAAAATCCCTGGAGATAAAATAAAGCCCTGTGGAAGCCTCGTATACCGCAACTTTCTACCTCTATACGTGAACGAAAACACATCTCTTAATGGTTCTGCCAGAGGCAAGCAGAAGAAAGCATTCGCTAAATCTATGCAAGAGAACCACTTGTGGTTGGGGGTTAAAGCAGTCATGGCAGTATATGGGTTAGGTACTGGAACTGTGGGTGTACTCACAATACCATTGATGCGCCTTAAGTCATGGGCCATCCGATATTTGCCCGTGTCTTGTTTAGGAACCGGTAAAATGGGTGTATTCCAACTAGAACGCGAATGTTCCAACACCCCTGAATACATAAGGCCATCAATGGTCTTTGCCAAACCTTCCTCAGCTTCAGGTTTGTGGGGATACTGCATCTGCCAAATAGGGGTGTAATCCGACAGTTCGAAGGTTATGGGATCAACCTGCTGACAAAAACCTACATCTGCTGGTCCCACTGACCACAGGTTCTCAGGGAGAGAATGTAGCATTGGGGCCGAGTCTGGGTGATCCATCTTCTCCCTACCATGAAATCGTTCAATCTGTCTATGCTCAAGGAGGACTTGATCATGTGTCGGAGACAAAATTCTGTATGCCTGACCAGATGAGGAGAACTGCACTGTCGGTATTTGGGTGTCAGACCAGTCCCTTAGGGACTTCAAGTTCCGACACATCGGTCCCAAATCTTTTGCCTGATGAGTAGTGCCAATTGCAAGGGTGACATGAGGAATGGCCTCACCTGCCATCTCATACCATTCCAGCTGCTCAGATGTCAGTGCCACCGCAGCGGCCACTCCCTCCTTTCCTATCACTATGTAGTCCGAATTAATTTCCCATTGCCTGCCCTCTACCTCTTCATAAAAGGCATGCTGATACATTTCATCCCCATCCCTATCGTAAAAGAGGGTCATATGGGGAGGGTCCGAGGAAGGGGTATACGGGTGTAACGTCTGGATCCACGGCTTCCATTGATTATAAAGCCTTAGCAGCCCTCCCTTCTGTGGGTCCTCAGGTTGCAGCAGCCCCCAGTAAATGTCAGCCCATTGTCCCTCAGACGCGGATCCTCCAGCTGCCGCCAACAACATCTGAGAACCGGAATGAAGTGTAGTTAATGAACAGTTCATAGAATATCCATTTGGAAAGGTGACCTCTATTCCGCTGGGTCCACAAAGGATCGATGCTCCGCACCTGACCAGTAGGTCTCTGCCCAAGAGATTGGTAGGGCACCTGGCTGACAAAATGTATTGATGTGTAAAAGTCTGTCCTGCCACAGAAGTGACTAGTGGTGTAGAAAACGGCAGATTTTCTGGTGTACCCGAGAACCCTATCAGCTGGACGCTAGAGGATGATGTTTTATCTTGAAATTCAGTGCCAGTGAGTGTTGAAAATCTGGCTCCCGTATCCACTAAAAAGGATACTTCCATGTCCATAACTTTAATCTGCAGGAAAGGGTCTGCCAACCTAGCCTGCTCGTGGGTGCTCGGGCTCCGTCACTGTGGGCAATATTGCTCCTCCTCTGTCAGCAAAGGGAATTGTCTCTTTGGAGCTAAAGCCGCATGGGGTGCCTGATGTACCGGGGGTGGCACTGACGATCTCTGGGACTGGACCCAATGCTCATTTTGTGGTGGTCCATATCCCCTTCCCCCAGTGTCCCGAGGATCCCAAGCCAGGGGGCAGTCTCTCTTCCAGTGTCCTGGCTGACCGCATACAAAGCATACGGCTGGCTGCATTCGTGGAGTGTCCCGAGGATCCCAAGCCAGGGGGCAGTCTCTCTTCCAGTGTCCTGGCTGACCGCATACAAAGCATACGGCTGGCTGCATTCGTGGAGCACCCCGACCTCTCCCTCTTACTCGGAATCCCCCCATTGGACCTCCCATTCTGGCCACATAGGTGGGACCCGGTGCCCAATATGGGGCCGGGTGCCAACTCATATTATTCCCTTGTGGTGGCTGCGTTGGCTGCTGAATCATCTGGTTTGCACCCTTTGAGGAAATCTTTTTTGCCTCGTTTGCCTTTTTTCTAGCCTCTTCCAATTGAAGCTTAAGGAGTTGCACTTGTGCCGACTCCATAGTATGTTTGTCCTCCTTTTGCTTAGCCCTGTAACGTTTCATGTGATGGGTCAAATGTTTTTCCCATTGCTCACTCGAGCAGCCAGGAATATCAGGGTTATTCTCTAATGTCTCCCTAACTACAGCTGGCAGTCCACTCGTTACTGCAGCCCTAAAGAGTGTAGTCTGCAAGGGATCTGTGGCTGGGTGTACTCCTGCCTTATCAGTCCAACTCTCCCTACACTGACTCAAAAAAGTCGAGATCTCCTCATCCTCCTTTATGGAAAAGGTCAGGGACTGCATGACACCGGGGGAAACGGGGAACTTATCTCTCATAGCCCCTCCTATTGCCGTAGCATGGTTGGCAAATGGCTCGGCATCGAGGCAACTAGTGATTCCTGCGACTATTTCTACCTGCTGTATCTCCCACAGCCCAAGCTGTTTACCCAATAATGCTCTCCAATCCCCTATGGCTATCTTATGTCCCATCGTATATTGGCAGAACTTTCCCATCCATGCTCCACCTCCCTCAGTCGGAGGTGGCATTTTATCCACAATACAATTCATGTCAGTGAATGAGAAGGGTTGATACCTCTCCCCAATTTGCGGACCCTTATAAATTAGCGGCATCTGTCTATACCTTTCTGGAAGCCGTACTTCCTCCCTGTCCCGCAACGCATATCCCAAAGGGGAACGAGGGTCATCCTGACTCTGTCTTCTATGTGTGATCATGCTTCCCCTGATCGTGACTGGCTGTTCCTCCTCTTCATTCTCCACACTCACACTAGCTAGATCAGTATCCTCGTCCTGCTCTCTCTCCCGTTCCCATCTGACACTCGCGGGGTCATTTCCCTTCCTATTCTCCTCTTGTCCCAGCTCTTTCTCATCTGTACTTCCCAAGCCCCTACTATTTTTCCTTACTGCACATCTATCGTTCTGTACTTCGTGCACCCACTCTTTTGTTTCCTCCACTCTCCCCTGTGCAACTCTCTTCAGTCTCTCCTTCGCCTCATGTAGTTCTGGACCTGTTAACTCAGTGACATTCACTATTCCCTCACTTATCTGCATCGCTGGCATTTGGGGAATAGGATAAGGTGGTGGCAATGTCTCCGGTAACTCTGGATATAACGGGGCTGACGGCTTCACCTCCCCCGTATTCTCCTTAGTGTTATGGGATCCCTGTTTAATATCATGTTGAAGGTTCGCATCCACAGCCATGCAAGCCAATGTTATAATGTGTAAATCTGCCCTTCTCTGTTCCTTCACTTCGCTCTGTTGTTTAAACCTTCTTCTATTCCACATAGATCCTTGTCCTTTTGCCTCATGTTCCTGCACCTCCTTGGCTGCTTTCCTCTCTGCTTCTCCTAAGTACCGTACCAGTCGGATTTTTTCAAACCCTAGTGGCACCTTCCCCTGATCCTGCAGCTCTCTCCATATCTGTTCGTACCATGCCATAGCCTGTACCTCCTCTCCCTTCGGTACTCCTCCCAGTAATTGATCCCTTGTTTTCTCCCACTGTCGGTGTACAGATAGGGGAACCCCTCTGTCTCCCCCGAGCTCTTGCCCTACATCCCTATTTACTCCTTCCATCTCCGTTCTGATCTTTAACCCTTTAGACTTCGTGATTCTGACACCCTGCAATCTACTTCGTCCCTTCCCACGTTGTATAACCACTAGATGACCAGCAGCTCCCTGAAAACAGGTGTTCCCCTTCAGGGATGATCAGAGAGAGAGCCAGCTGGGGGATTATGTGTCTCGTGGTTGTGTGAAGTGTCTATTGTTTGTTTTGCGGTTAGCTTGTTAGTTTCCCCCTTTGTGTGAAATGTACATTGTTTGTTTTGCGGTTAGTCTGTGTACACAGGTGCCTCACTGTGTGACTGCCTATCCCCACTGTGTTTCCCTGATCCGTATTCTAAATACCTTGCCTCTATGCCCTCTCTACCCTGTAAAACAGTACAATCTGTAACCTCTGCTACCCCTTTTCCAGAAGTACTTAAAACATCGAGAGTAACACAGTGATATACACAGCAACAATACCAGCGTGCATGAAAAAACAGTTAAATGCCGAACACCTTATACAGATACTTATTACTATTATGGTACACGATTCTTAAACAAATACTTATTCCACACTATAGAAACAAATAACTATAACACAATACACCTTATACGGATACTTATTATACCCTACTATGGTACATGATTCTTAAGCAAATACTTATTACACACTATAAAAACAAATAACTATAACACAATACACCTTATACGGATACTTATTATACACTATAGGAGCAAATAACCATCACCATACACCTTATACTAATTGGCCAAGTGTCTAAAGCTATCTCTCGAGATCGCTACGAGGGGACTCCAACCCCGTTCTACTAGGAGGACTCCAACCCCCTTTCTACTAGGAGGACTCCAACCCCCTTTTTCTCAACCCCCTTTTACTAGGAGGACTCCAACCCCCTTTTTCTAGGAGGACTCCAACCCCCTTTTACTAGGAGGACTCCAACCCCCTTTCTACTAGGAGGACTCCAACCCCCTTTTTCTCAACCCCCTTTTACTAGGAGGACTCCAACCCCCTTTTACTAGGAGGACTCCAACCCCCTTTTTCTACTACAGGGGACTCCAACCCCGTTCTACTAGGGGGACTCCAACCCCCTTTGTTTTATTCTTTGGCTTTAACGAGGGCTTTTGCAGAGTAGTGACAACACACAATTTATCTTTGCCAATAGCAGAACTTCGTTAAAACAGGCGTCTGCTTACCTCCCTTTGTAGGATGGTCACTTGTTGTTATCACCACACCACAATCGACCGGTGTTTCGTATCTTTTTCTTCCGTCACTTCTCCATCTTCATCACGTCGGGGTCACCAAATTGTTGGACTCTGGCTTTAACTTACTCTTAATTTAGTCTATGTGTAGTCTGAGTCCAGCGCGTTCTTTGAATGAAGTGATAGGAGAAGGTATTCGGTTCAACAGTCAATTTATTACACAGCACAAGAATAAAACTTAACAGAGCTCTGGGTCAGTCTGTTAGTTCATAGGTCACCTGCCAGTGAGCTACTCCCCGAGACTGACCCCTATTGTCCAGTTGGTTCAGTTTATATAGGTCAACCTTATCATACAGAACAAAAGTTGGCTTCCTTTGCTAGATTTCATTATCATACAGAACAAAAGTTGTCTTCCTTTGCTAGATCTTTTTGCATAAGGGTTATCACAAGTCATCTCCTGTTTTGCAGATATCTGGGGTGTAGCACTCCCATGTTAATCCTCCTGGCCAGACTATCCCATTGTGTTGATCAGAAATTAATTCATCCCCAGATATCTCTAATCACCATTCTGTTCTTGTCCTGCCAATTTCTGCTGTTCTCTTTAACACCTCCTCCTGCCTTAATCTTCCTCCTAGACTGGTTTTCCATTCCCTTTGATTCTTGCGGGCCATTCTTTGTTCTGATCTGGCCTGTGTCTCCTGTGCTACTTCCCACCTCCTTCAGTTGAGCATTCCTCCTAAATCGTTTTATGCATATCCTCTCCCTGTATCTTGGGAGCAGCCAATTTTGTTCAGCCAACTTTGCTCCATGCTGTGACAGCCACTTAGCCACATTCCTCTTTCCCTGACTCATGCAGTACAAATGAACTTATTGATTAATCATTTATTTCTTACTGTTTTAACCCCTAGATTCCATGCAGTAAATATACACTTATTAATTTATCATTTATTTCATACTGTTTTAACCCCTAGATTCCAACAATTTACACACACATTACATACACATGTGCTTAGAATTAGAAAGGGGTTAAGTTGGGTAGTTAAGTTAATAGTGATAAGTTGATGTTTGATTCTGTTTTCATGTTTAAAGATAATTAAAAACAACTTTTGTTTAAGTAACTACTTGTCGTGGTGAATATCTATTGCTGCTAGGTTTTGGGATCCTTTGAGCTTATAACAATAGACAGTGATGTCATATTCAACATTTTCAAAACATCTAGCTGTTTCATGAAACCAATTTATACTGAATCTATTTTCCTTCTCAATCAACATTTCACTTTCAATTGGAATTGAGCTCTTCTCCAGCATTCTTTATAATCAGATTTCCCTGAAGATCAAGATCAAGAAGGTAATTTCTTTCATTTTTTTTGACACTTTACGTTTATTTTTCATGTCAAATTGTCAGATTTTACCTTCTCCATTTAGTGGTGATATGATATTGCTCCAAATATCTTTTCGTTGGAGACTCATTTTCTGTTACATTTCAGGAAAAAATGTTTTGGTCTAAATGGTGTAGCATGAAGTTACTTTTGGACTTCTTTTATGTGGCTTAACCTCTGGATTTATTTCGCCGTGTTTATTTCTTATTCCTTATCTAAATTGGGGATTACATCGATTGTTTTTGCCTGTGGACTCCATACAGATGTATGGTTCCAAAACCCAGTCGACCCTTACATTCTTAGGCACCTATATAATGAGACAATTCTGGTTTTGTTTCTTTCAAATGTATTTTTGTTTTATCCCTTGGCTCCTCTATTGCCTCTGTCTGATTTAATTTTTAATTTACACATTTTTTTTCCCAGTGATTGAACGGGCCATGTAATTTGCAGTTTGATCAGTATACTGAATATTTATTCTCTCTGTGAACTCACATTTACCCATGTCTTCCCACCATGCTTATGTTCAATCAGCATTTCTTTTTACTAGTTGCATCAAACTGCAACCTTTCTTTTGACAAAGCTGAAAAAGGGCTTTGTGAATATTCAGTGGAATTAAAACACAAGCGTCTGCAGATGCTGTGATTACAGTAAAAAGACAAAATTGCTGGAGGAATTCAACAGGTCTTACAGCATCCATAGGAGGTAAAGATATATAACCAATGTTTCGGTTTTGAGTCCTTTGTCAAAAGGGATGGGAACCTGTATGATAGGGCAAAGGACAGGAAAGATAAAATAGGAAAAGTTAGATTAGGCAGCGAAAGTAAAAATTCAGAAAGAGCAAGGAGGGTGATCAAAGCAAATCTGAAGGCTTTATATCTTAATGCAAGAAGTATTCGGAACAAGGTAGATGAATTGGCTGTGGAAATTGAGACAAACCAATACGATTTAATTGGGATTACAGAAACATGGCTCCAAGGTGGACAAGCCTGGGAACTTAACATCCCGGTGTATACAATATTTAGGAGGGATCGGCAAGAAAGAAAAGGGGGTGGGGTAGCATTGATGGTGAGAGAATGGACCGACACGATTGACAGGAAGGATATTAACTCGGAAGATGCAGAATCTATATGGGTAGAACTGAGGAATAGCAAAGGGCGGAAAACGTTATTGGCCTCCAAATAGTAATGTAGAGGTGAGGGAAGGCATAAAAAGAGAAATTAGAGAAGCATGCAATAAGGGAACAGCTGTCATCATGGGAGACTTTAATTTGCATATAGATTGGACTAGCCAAATTAGTAAAAATACTGAGGAGGAGGAATTCCTTGAATGTTTACAGGACGGTTATCTAGACCAATATGTTGAAGAACCAACTCAGGAGCAGGCCATTTTAGACTGGGTATTATGCAATGAAAAGGGGCTAATCAACAATCTTGTTTTACGAGGCCCTTTGGGTAGGAGCGATCACAATATGATTGAATTCTCACTCGACATGGAGAGTGAAGAAATTAAAACTGAGACTAAGGTCCTGAATTTAAATAAAGGGAATTATGATGGTATGAGATGGGAGTTGAGTAAGATTACTTGGGTGGTGTTTATGGGCGGGGGGGGGGGTTGGGGGGGTGTTGACAGTGGATAGACAATGGAAAGCATTCACAGATATGATGGAAGAATTGCAGAAATTGTTTATACCGGTTTGGCATAAAAATAAACCAAAAAAGGTGACTCAACCGTGGATAACAAGGGAAATTAGAGAGAGCATTAGATCCAAAGAGAGAGCATATCAATTGGCCAAAAAAAGTACCAAATCCGAAGACTGGGAACAGTTCAAGATGAAGCAAAGGAGGACAAAGGGATTAATCAAGTGGGCAAAAATAAATTACGAAAGTAAGCTTGCGGCAAACATAAAAACCAACTGCAAAAACTTTTATAGATAAGTTAAGAGGAAAAGATTGGTGAAATCCAGAGTAGGTTCCTTGCAGTCAGAATCAGGGAAATATATAATGGGGAATAAGGAAATGGCAGACCAATTAAATTCTTACTTTAGTTCTGTTTTCATAAGAGAGGATACAAATAACCTCCCAAGGATGTTGGGAAACATAGAGACTAATGCAAGGGAGGAGCTGAAAGAAATCAGTATCTCTAAGGACATGATCTTGGGGAAATTGAAGGGATTGAAGGCCAATAAATCCAAGGGGCCTGATAATCTACATCCTAGGGCACTTAAGGAAGTGGACATTCAGATAGCAGATGCTTTAAGAATTATTTTCCAGAACTCGATAGACTCAGAATCAGTACCCACTATTCAAAAATGGGGGTAGAGAAAAAATGGGGAATTATAGGCCAGTGAGCCTTACATCAGTAGTGGGCAAAATGATTGAATCCATTATTAAGGATGTAATAGCGGATCATATGACTAGCAGAGAAGGGATCGGAGAGAGTCAACATGGATTTACAGAAAGTAAATCGTGCTTGACAAATCTATTGGAATTCTTTGAGATGGCGACAGGTAAAATAGATGGGGGAGAGCCAGTGGATGTGGTGTACCTGGACTTCCAAAAGGCCTTCGATAAGGTCCCACATAAACGACTGCATGCAAAATCAAGGCTCATGGGAATTGGGGGAAAGGTATTGATGTGGATTGAAAACTGGCTGGCAGATAGAAGACAGAGAGTTGGGATAAACGGCTCATTTTCTGAGTGGCAGGTGGTGACCAGTGGGGTGCCACAGGGATCTGTACTGGGACCCCAGCTGTTCACAATTTACATTAATGATCTAGATGAGGGGATTGGATGTAATATCTCCAAATATGCAGATGACACTAAGCTAGGAGGGGTTGTGTGCACTGAAGAGGGGGTCAGGAAGCTCCAGTGTGATTTGGATGAATTGGGGGACTGGGCAGATACATGGCAAATGCACTACAATGTGGATAAATTTGAGGTTATCCGCTTTGGTAATACAAACCGGAGGGCAGATTACTATTTGAATGGCAATAGATTGGGAGATGGGGAAGTGCAGAGAGACCTAGGGGTTCTTGTGCACCAGTCACTGAAGGTGAACATGCAGGTACAGCAGGCAGTTAAAAAGGCAAATGGTATATTGGCCTTCATATCAAGAGGGTTTGAGTATAGGAATAAGGATACCTTACTGAAGCTGTACAGAGCCTTGGTGAGACCACACCTGGAATATTGTGTGCAGTTTTGGTCACCTTATCTAAGGAAGGATGTTCTTGCAATGGAGGGAGTGCAGAGGCGATTCACCAGGCTGATACCTGGAATGGCAGGAATGACTTATGAGGAAAGATTGTGCAATTTGGGATTGTACTCGCTGGAGTTTAGAAGATTGAGAGGGGATCTCATAGATACATATAAAATTCTGAAAGGACTGGACAGAATGGATGCGGAAGGGATGTTTCCAATGGTGGGGGGGTCCAGAACCCGGGGCCATGGTTTGAGAATAATAGGCAAACCATTTAGGACCAAGATGAGTAGGAATTTCTTTACCCAGAGGGTGGTGAATCTGTGGAATTCATTGCCACAAAGGGTAGTAGAGGCAGGTTCATTGAATATATTTAAGAGAGAATAAGATATATTTCTTCAGTATAAGGGAATTAAGGGTTAAGGAAAGAAGGTGGGGACGGGGTACTGAACTTTAAGATCAGCCATGATCTCGGCAGAGCAGGCTCGAAGGGCCGAATGACCTACTCTTGCTCCTATCTTCTATGTTTCTATGTTTCTAGTCAACAACTTCACTGCTTACTTGTCAATTCCTATTTCCTGGTTGTATCAAAAGCTTGTGCTATAGTGAGCTCCAGCTTGAGGACCAACAGCTCATCAGGGAAAGCAAAGATGCAAGTGAAAGGACCTTTACCCTCCCAGAGTGCATGAATGCAAGGGGTATACTGGGACACAACTATTAAAGGATAAAATTAAGGAGCTGGAATTGCAATGTGATCATCTGAGGCTTATTAGGGAAAGTGAGGAGGTTATTGACATGAATTTCAAGCAGGTGGTTACCCCCAGATTGGAGGGGTCAGGTAAGTGGACTACTGTAAAAGATGGAAGGAAAGTTTTTCAGTCAGTGGAGAGCACGCCAGTGCCTACTCCTTTTAGCAACAAATATATTGTATTGGATGATGTTGGGGAAGATGACCCATCTGAGGTTGGATCAAGGGAGCCAATGGAAGGAGGAGGGACAAGATGATCATTGGGGACTCCATCATCAGGGGAACAGACAGAAGGTTCTGTGTGTCTGACAAGTATTCCCACATGGTATGTTGCCTCCCAGGAGCCAGAGTGTGGGATATCTCGACAGGGTTCATGGTATTCTGAGAGGAATGTGTGAGCAGCTGGATGTCCTGGTACACGTGGGTACCAATGACATAGACAAATTGAGGGAGGAGATCCAGAAGAGTAAGTACCGTGAGCTAGGATGGAGATTAAAAAGCAGGACCTCCAGGGTCATAATTTCAGGGTTGCTACCTATGCTGTGTGTGGGACAGGGCAAAAATGAAAAAATTAGGAAGTTAAATTTATGGCTGGAGGAATGGTGCAGGGTGCAAGGTTTTGGGTTCATGGACCATTGGGATCTCTTTTGGGAGAGACATGACCTCTACAGGAAGATGGTTTGCACCTGAATCCAAAGGGGGCCAATATATTTGCAGTAAGGTTTAATAATGCTGTTGGATAAGTTTTAAACTGAATTGGCAGGGAGAGGGGAACCAGACTGATAGTGAAATGGATAGGAAGAAGAACATAGGGGTAGTTCCGATAGACTGTGAAATCTCAAAGCCGGAGGGAGCAAAGAGGGATAAGAGAGTTTCAGAGAGGGTGCCAGGCAGAAAATTTGAGAGAGTAGGGTGTTACAGTTTCAAGGTATTGTATATGAATGCATGGAATATAAGGAATATAATGGATGAGCTTGAAGCGCAACTGGACATTGGAGGAATCAATATTATTGGAGTAACAGAGACATGGCTCTAGGAGGGACAGGATTGGGGAATTAATGTTCCAGGGTATGTCCTATTGAAAAGACAGAAAGTTAGGTAGAGGAGGTGGGGTGGCTCTGTTAGTGAAGAATAAAATTCAGGCGATGGAAAGGAAAGACATTGAATCAGGTGGAGTAGAATCTGTTTGGATAGAGTTGAGAAATTGCAAAGGCAAAAGAACCATAATGGGGGTCATATACAGACCTCCGAACAGTGGCTCTGATGTGGGAATCAGTATAAATAAAGAATTTAAAATGGCATGTCAGAGTGGTAGTGATACAGTAGTTATAACCATATAACCATATAACCATTTACAGAGCGGAAACAGGCCATGTTGGCCTTTCGAATCCGCACGGTTCACTGATTTTGTGCGCCCTCTTCAGGCATTGGTCCCGGTAGATCTTCATTCAATAACGATGGGCGAATTCATTGCAGGTAGAATCAGATAATAGCAAAACTATGAGCAAACAGATTGGCTGTCTGTGTCTTCAACTTGCAAGTGGACTGGGAAAATCAAGTAGGTGTGGGAAAGCTAGAGAATGAGTTTATAGAATGTCTCCGAGATGCATTCTTGGAGCAGCTTGTGATGGAACCTACCAGGGGAAGTCGATTCTGGATTTGATACTATGCAATGACGTGAAGTTAATTATGACCTATGGGTGCCATTAGGTAATAGTGACCATAGTATAATTACTTTTAATCTCCAGATGGAAAGGGAGAAGAAAAGGAAGTCAGAAACTATAGTGCTACAGCTAAATAAGGGTGACTATACAGCTATGAGGGAGAAGCTAGCCAAAATAAAATGGAAGGACATTCTAGCTGGGAGGACAGGATTCAGAATATATTCATTCCAAAGAGGAGGAAAGGCTCTTCGAAGAGCAAATGGCAGCCGTGGCTGACAAAGGAAATCAAGTGCAGTATCAGGTCCAAAAGAATTAAGTATAAGATGGCAAAGCATAGTGGGAGGTTAGAGGATTGGGAAGTATTTTAAAAACAACAGAAAGAAACTAAGAAAGTCATTCAGGAGGGGAAAATGAAGAACAAGAGTAAATTAGCAAGTAATATAAAATGGGATACAAAAGCTTCTTCAGTTATGTTAAAAGGAAGAAATTGGTTTGGGCCAAAATTGGGCCCTTAAAGGTGAAACTATCAATGGGGACATGGAGATGGCTGAGGAATTTAACAAATACTTTGCATCTGTTTTCACCAAGAAGGATATAGGTTATGATCTGATAAGGGGTAGGGGTCAAGCAGTAACTAGGGACTTGGTGAAATTACCGAAGGAAACAGAGAATCTGATGGATATATTCAGATCCAGAAGCAGATAGTTGTGAGCAAATTGTTAGAACTGAGGCCTGATAAGTCCCCTAGGCCTGATGGGCTGCATCCCAGAGTGCTTAGAGAGGTTGCTCTGGAAATTGTGGAAGTACTAGTTGACATTTTCCAAAGTTCTTTGGATTCGGGGGAAGTGCCTGCAAACTGGAGAGTGGCTGATGTCGTATCACTTTTTAAGAAGGGAGGAAGAGCGAATACAGGAAATTGTAGACCGGTCAGCCTGACGTTGGTGGTGGGGAAGATATTGGAATCCATCTTTAAAGGAAAAATAGTAGAACACTTAGGAAGAAATAATAGTATCGGTGCTAGTCAGCATGGGTTCCTTAAAGGGAAATCTTGCTTGACTATCTCCTGGAATTTTTTGAGGACATAACAAGAAGGGTGGACTTGGGAGAGCCAGTGGATGTGGTGTACTTGGTCTTCCAGAAAGCCTTTGATAAGGTTCCACACAGGAGACTAGTTAGCAAAATCAAGAACCATGGTATCGGGGGTAGGGTGCTGTCATGGATAGATAATTGGTTGAGAAATAGGAAACAAAGGGTTGGGTTAAACCAGTCATTTTCTGGATGGCAGAATGTGACGAGTGGGGTCCCCCAGGGATCGCTGTTTGGTCCTCAGTTGTTTATCATTTATGTAAATGATTTGGATGAGGGGATTAATAACTACATATGCAAATTCGCAGATGAAACTAAACTGGGGGTAGTGTGAAGTGCGAGGAGGATGTCAGAAAATTGCAGGGGGACTTGGACTGGTTAGGGGAGTGGGCAGAGAAATGGCAGATGAAATTCAATGTGAGTAAATGCAAGGTTGTTCATTTTGGAGGTAGAAACAAGAGAGCAGAATATTATTTAAATGGTGTGGGGTAATGCAAAGGAATCTGGGCATTCTTGTTCATCAGTCATTGAACGTTAGCATGAAGGTTCAGCAAGTGGTGAAGAAGGTGAACGGTATGTTGGCTTTCATAAAGAGGGGATTAGAGTATAGGAGTAGAGAAGTTCTCCTGCAGTTGTACAGGGCCCTGGTGAGACCTCACCTGGAAAATTGTTCTGGTTCCCATATTTAAGAAAGGACATACTTGCTATAGGGGGAGTGCAGCGCAGATTTATAAGGTTAGTTCCCGGGATGGCTGAATTGACATATGCGGAAAGGTTAGAAAGTCTGGGATTATATGGGATGGAGTTCAGAAGGATGAGGGGAGACATATTGAGGTATTTAGGATTATCAAAGGGCTTGACAGGGTGAAATCAGAGCACATGTTCCTAATGATGCGAGAGACTTGGACTAGAGGGCATAGTTTAAGAATTCAGGGAAGGCCAGTTAAGACAGAAATGAGGAAAAAAATTTTTTACCCAGAGAGTTGTGGATCTGTGGAATGCATTGCCATAGAGGGTAGTGGGGGCAGATTCGCTGAATAGATTTAAGAGAGAGTTGGATAAAGCTCTTGTGGGCAGGAGAGTTAAAGGTTATGGGGATAAGGCTGGGATTGGTTATTGAAGGAGGAAGATCAGCCATGATCCAATAAATGGTGGTGCTGGCTTGACAGCACCTATTGTCTATTTTCCATCTTCAACACCAACTTAACCTGAAGGTTAATATTTAGGATTTTGCATGAGGATTCCCAAGTCCCTTTTCACTTCTGAATTTGGAATTTTCTTCCCTTCTAAATAATACTGTAGTGTGTCCGTCTATTTCTTCTACCAAAGTGCATGATCCTACACTTTCCAACATTGTATTTCATCTGCTACCTTTTGCCCATTCTTCTGATCTAACCAAGGCTCTTTGCAGCTTTTCCATATCCTTAGCACCACCCACCCAACCACCTATTTTGGTACAAATGTATCCACAAAGCCACCTATTCCATAATCCTTTTATACCTTGTATATAAATTATACAGATTATGGATGATGTGTATTTGAACTTTTAAAAGGCCTTCAACAAGGTGCCACTATAAGGCTGCTAAACAAGATGAGAGCCCATGGTACTGTATGACGGATGCTGGCATGGCTAGAGCAATGGCTTCTTTCATACATTGAATATAAATTACACAAAGACGCCCAACACCAACCCCCCATGGAACCCCACTGGTAACCAGTAGTCAACAAGAATAGGATCCCTTTATTCATACTCTCTGCTCCCTGCTGACAAGCCATTGCTCTAGCCATGCCAGCATCCATCATGCAATACCATGGGCTCTCATCTTGTTTAACAGCCTTATAGTGGCACCTTGTCGAAGGCCTTTTGAAAGTTCAAATACAGAACATCCATTGTATCTCCCTGCTCTATCCCACTTATGACATATTCAAAAAATTACAATAGGTTTGTCAGGCATGATTTTCCTTTAAGGAAATCATGTTGATGAGTCTATCTTTTCATGCACATCCAGATATTCTGTAACCTCAAACTTGACAATCAACTCCAACTGCTTCTCAACCACTGATGTCAGGCTAATAGGTCTATAATTTCCTTTGAGCTGACTCGCTCCCTTCTAAAACAGTGAAGTAACATTCGCGATCCTCCAGTCCATCAGAACCATGCCAGAATACATTGATTCCTGAAAGATCATTACCAATGCCTCTACACTCTCTTGCTACCTCCTTCAGAACCCAAAGATACATTTCATCCAGTCTGGGAGACTTCTCTTCCTTTGGACCATTAATCTTCCCAAGTACCTTCTCTCCTGTGATCTTGACTGCACTCACTTCTCTTCCCAAAGACTTTAAGTGTCTGCTATGCTACAAAGGTCTTCTACAGTGAAGAGTGATCCAAAATAATCATTCAGTTCCTCTGTCATATCCTTGTGTCTCATTACAATTTTCCTGCATCATTTTCTATCGGTGCTATGTGTAGCTTGGTCACTCTTCTACTTTTTATACATTTAAAAAATCATTTTGTATCCTCTTTAAGATTATTTGCTAATCTCTTTTCATAATTCATCTTTTTCTTCTTAATCACCTTCTTAGTTGTCTTCTCCAAGTTTTTAAATGTTTCCCAGTCCTCTATCTTCCCAATAATTTTTGCTTCCTTGTATTGCCTCTCTTTTGCTTTTACTTTGGCTTTAATTTCCCTTGTCAGTAACAATTGTCTCATTTTTCCATTCACTAATTTCTTCCGTTTTGGTTTGTGTCTGTCCTGCACTTTCCTCATATCTCACAGAAACTCCAGCCATTGCAGCTCCAGCCTGTTTTCCCCGTTAGTGTGCTTTATCAATCGACATTGGCCAGTTCCTTTCTCATGCGACTATAATTTCCTTTACTCTACTGATATACCATCACAGCAGACATTATACTCTCTCCTTTTCAAATTTCAAAGTGAACTCAAACATATTATGATCACTACCTCCTAAGGGTTCCTCTCTAATCACCTCTGGTTCATTACACACCACCCAATCCAGAACAGCCTATCTCCTTTTGGGCTCATCAACGAGCTGTTCCAAAGAACCATCCCTGTTGGCATCCCACAAACTCCCTCTCCTGAGATCCTGACTTTCCCCAATCTAAATTTCATGTTAAAATCCCCCATGATTATCATTACGTTGTTCCTCTCACATGCCTTTTCTATTTCCAGTTAAATGTTGTAGTCCCAGCTGTTGTTTGGAGATCTGTATATAACTGCCATTAGGATACTTTTACATTTACATCTACCTCTTCTGATCCTATGACATTTCTTTCCAATGATTGAATATCGTTGCTTACCAGCAACCCCTTCTGCCTACCTGCCTCTCCTTCGAAGTTCAGCTCCTAATGACATCTATCCTTTAACCACAACTCAGTAATGGCCACAGCATCATATCCTCCAATTTGTAGCTGGACTGCAGGATCATCCACCTTGTTTCTAATGCTGTGCTCATTTAAGTATAATACCTTCAGACCAGTTTTTGAATGCGCCATATCTCTGTCATCCCTTTGGTTATAATTTTATTTCATCACCTGCCTGTCATCCTTTTTGCACACTAACTTCAATTTACTTCTGTTTCCCCCTCCATCAGCCCTTACACTTTGGTTCCCATCATCATGCCAAATTAGCATAAACCCTCACTAACAGCTACTGTATATTGAGGCATACAGCAAAAAAAGAGGCCATATAATATTGCAAAGCAGTGGAAAGCCGGAGGATTGGGAAAAACCAAGTGAAAAAAAAGGGAGAAAATATGCATGGACTCCAAGGACCAGGGCACCAGAGGACAGGAAGATCACCCCTCTCCTTAAAGGGAAAAACGGAGAAGACGACCTGTGGGGATGGTGACCACGTTGGTGGACCAGTGAGGGGGCTCTGCGGCTGAGGGACCAGTGCATTTGGTGGGCTGCAGGAGACTCAAGGTGAACCCAAGGAAGTTTGGGCTGCTGGAGACTGCTGTTGGGAGACTTGGACCGGGCTGTGGACTGCAGGAGACTGGCTGGAACTGGCTGGAGGGGTACCAGGTATCAGAACCGAGATGCAAGGAGGTGCCAAGGATGCTGAAGGATTCCTAACCATGATGGAGGTTTGCATCTGGAGCTTAGGTTGTCAATATTTTGGACTGAACTCTGCTGCGGAAACACTGGAGGCGAACCTGTGTATACACGATGAGTCTGGGGGGACATTCTTTTGCTTCTCGCTCTCTGTCTGTAAGTCTGACTGTAAGAGTCATTTAGGCAATTCCTGCCGGTAGCTAATCTGTCTGTCTTGCAGCAGACTGAAAGGAATTTCATGTAATATGACACTGTTTTATTACTATGATAATAAATTGAACCTTCAATCTTGGAGAGGATACCAAACATTTTTGCAGAAATACAAAGAGTGAAAGAGAGGCAGGAGAGGATATTGGGCTGTTGGAAATATACTGGAGAAGTGGAAATGGAGAACAAGGAAATAGTGGATGAACTCAATAAGTATTTTGCGTCAGTCTTTTCTGTGCAAGACACTAGAAACATACCAGTTATTGAAGCAAATCGGGACAGAAGTGAGTGTAGGTACTATCACTAAGGAAAAGATGATTGGGAAGCTGAAATGTCTAAAGTAGATGTCACCTGGTCTGAAGGGTCCGCACCTCAATGTTCTGAAAGAAGTGTTAAGAGATTATGGTCACATTAGTAGTGATCATGAATCATTAAAAGGCAGTCATGGCTTCAGAGAACTAGTAAAAACATGCCGCTCTTTGAGAAGGGAGAGAGGCAAAAAACAGGCTGGTTATAGGATGGTTATCCTGACTTTAGCGTTCAGTAAGATTTTAAGATTATCAGATGGTAAATAGAGCCAAGGATAAGTGAGAGTGCATTATTTTTTGCAAGCACCATTGATGATTTGTATCCCAAAGAGCACAGTGCACAATCAAAAAAATGTCAATGCTCACTTTCTCTTGTATCATTCAAAAAAATCCACTGATCCACAATCTGTAACTGCAACTTAATTATGTATTATTGCAGGAATAAGAGCAGAAAATACGCAGCAGGTCCTAAGACATTTGAAAGTACAAGAGACAGTAATCATAACTAATGCCTGTGGTCAATCTTTAGTTTTTTTTGGTAGTTCTGCAGATTACGCAGAAATAACCCACAAAATCTATAAAAGCAATGGATATAGAGAGGTTCGCAGAAAATGAGAGTTCCTCTTATTTTATATTTCTTCTTTCAGACTTGATCCCTGTTTGCCTTGAACAATAAACTCAATATTTAAGAATATTCATCACTCCCTTACTCTACAGTCACACTATTTCATCTTCAGTCACTGGAGCATAAAAACATGCATACAGCTGCACTGGGCACGGTTTTCTTCTTTACAAATTCAACTCCATTCACTTCAATCCAACCCCATCCTTGACCATTATATTTTACATGGTGATTGCATGCATCTAAAAATGAATTGTTGCTGCTTTAATATCTATATTACCCTAGTGGACATTTTTATATCATGATCGAAGTAAGTATTTTTTTTTGTTATGGAAAAGGTCATCAATTCTCAGTCTCAGATTTGCTATTAGAGTTCATTATTCCATATCACAATTTGCCATCTTTGAATATGGATCTCAAACCTCATTAATCATTAATAATTATTTCATCCCTAAGTTCCTCTCTGTCTTAAATGCAAAGGATTCAGCTGGCTATCTAACCCCAACCTTGAACAAGTTACTCAAAAGGTTTCTGTTTAAGGAAAATGAAGAAATAGAAAATTGCAAATGCCACTCCATTCATTAGGAAGGAAGAGAGGCAAGAGACCAGAAATTAGAGGCCAGTTAACCTGACTTTGGAGACTGGTAAGATTCAAGAGTCCATTATTAAGGATATGGATACTTGAAAACAGAGTTAAAATATGCCAATATTAGCCTGGTTTCTTTCAGGAGAGAGTGTGCCTGACAAATCTGTCAGAATTATTTAAGGAAATAACAAGTAGGATAGAAAAAAAGGGTAGATCAGTGTACGTTACTTATTTGGATTTTCAATAGGCCTTTGTCGGCTAAACAAGTTAGGAGCACATGCCATTCAAGACAAGGTACCTGTATGGATAGAAGTTTGACTGATTGTGTCGTGGTTTGCTGAGGTCCAAAAACTAGTCAGGCAACATGGAGAATACTTCAGGAAGGTTTAACCTTTATTTGCAAGTAAAAGCAGAGGCAATCAGTGAACAGGTTGCTGATCTACCCCACCACCCCCCCCCCACCCACCCACCCCCCAGCCTCAGCATGCATCCTGTTTTTATGTTACAGTCCTGACCTTGCTTACTCTTTTTTTTTTAAACTCTATTTATTCATTCAAAAAACAAATAATATATGACATATGCAGCAATTAAACATGAACATGAACAGTTTTTTATATATATAGAAAAAAAATCAAAAAAAGAACCCCCCCCCTTTCAACCAACTCTCCTAAGGAGAGCCATAAAAAAGAAAAAAGAAAGAATATTAAAAAAAAGTTAAATATTCATATTAAAATCTAATCAATATAAATTGAAATGTAAATATTCCAAGTATAACAGCCACTTATTAATAAAGAAATATAATTATCATGCAAAAAAACATTATTTTTTCCATTATTAAACAATATTTCATCTCATTATGCCATCTATTAAAATCATTATATTTGTATCTTTCCATGTACTAGCAATACATTTTTTTGCTATGGATAAAGCTAAATATACAAAAGCAAGCTGGAATTTATCTAATCTCAAGCCTTTCAGAGGTTGCAAACTACCCAATAAAAATACTGTTGGATCTAAAACTATTTTAATCTTATACAGATATTCTAAAAATGATTGAATTTTGTCCCAAAAAGATTGTATACATAATCAAACAGCATGAAAAAATGTTCCAACCATATCACCACATCTAAAACACAAATCTGATTCATTAAAACCATATTTTTTAAATTTTTCAGGTGTCAAATATAATTGATGTAAAAAATTGTAATTAATCATTTCATAACATGCATTTATCAATCTAGTTACACTATCATAACAGATATCTAACCAATCATCTTCAGAAAATATAAAACCGCTTCCCATTTAATCTTAGATCTATCGCAACCCTTTTTATCCATACCATCTTGTAATATTTGATATATAAATGAAATATAACCCTTCTCTGGTACCTTCATAAGAAAAGTCTCAAATTTAGTCATTTTAGGTAAAATCATATCTCTACCAAACATATATTTGACCAAAGATCGAATTTGATAATTATTATCGATCAACTCGTCAAGGTTGTCCTTTATCACCAGCTTTGTTTGCAAACTCCGGGAGATCCAAAATGAGTGGTGGACTAGCCTCGCCAAACGAACCCAGCTCAGCGCGGACATTGGCGACTTCAGGGGTTTCTACGAGGCTCTAAAGGCTGTGTACGGCCCCTCACCCCAAGTCCAAAGCCCGCTGCGCAGCTCAGACGGCAAAGTCCTCCTCAGCGACAAGATCTCCATCCTCAACCGATGGTCAGAACACTTCCAATCTCTTTTCAGTGCCAACCGCTCAGTCCAAGATTCCGCCCTGCTCCAGCTCCCTCAACAGCCCCTAAGGCTAGAGCTGGATGAGGTTCTCACCCTGGATGAGACATATAAGGCAATCGAACAACTGAAAAGTGGAAAAGCAGCAGGTATGGATGGAATCCCCCCAGAGGTCTGGAAGGCTGGCGGCAAAACTCTGCATGCCAAACTGCATGAGTTTTTATAGCTTTGTTGGGACCAAGGAAAACTGCCTCAGGATCTTCGTGATGCCACCATCATCACCCTGTACAAAAACAAAGGCGAGAAATCAGACTGCTCAAACTACAGGGGAATCACGTTGCTCTCCATTGCAGGCAAAATCTTCGCTAGGATTCTACTAAATAGAATAATACCTAGTGTCGCCGAGAATATTCTCCCAGAATCACAGTGCGGCTTTCGCGCAAACAGAGGAACTACTAACATGGTCTTTGCCCTCAGACAGCTCCAAGAAAAGTGCAGAGAACAAAACAAAGGACTCTACATCACCTTTGTTGACCTCACCAAAGCCTTCGACACCGTGAGCAGGAAAGGGCTTTGGCAAATACTAGAGCGCATCGGATGTCCCCCAAAGTTCCTCAACATGAATATCCAACTGCACGAAAACCAACAAGGTCGGGTCAGATACAGCAATGAGCTCTCTGAACCCTTCTCCATTAACAATGGCGTGAAGCAAGGCTGTGTTCTCGCACCAACCCTCTTTTCAATCTTCTTCAGCATGATGCTGAACCAAGCCATGAAAGACCCCAACAATGAAGACGCTGTTTACATCCGGTACCGCACGGATGGCAGTCTCTTCAATCTGAGGCGCCTGCAAGCTCACACCAAGACACAAGAGAAACTTGTCCGTGAACTACTCTTTGCAGACGATGCCGCTTTAGTTGCCCATTCAGAGCCAGCTCTTCAGCGCTTGACGTCCTGCTTTGCGGAAACTGCCAAAATGTTTGGTCTGGAAGTCAGCCTGAAGAAAACTGAGGTCCTCCATCAGCCAGCTCCCCACCATGACTACCAGCCCCCCCACATCTCCATCGGGCAAACAAAACTCAAAACGGTCAACCAGTTTACCTATCTCGGCTGCACCATTTCATCAGATGCAAGGATCGACAATGAGATAGACAACAGACTCGCCAAGGCAAATAGCGCCTTTGGAAGACTACACAAAAGAGTCTGGAAAAACAACCAACTGAAAAACCTCACAAAGATAAGCGTATACAGAGCCGTTGTCATACCCACACTCCTGTTCAGCTCCGAATCATGGGTCCTCTACTGGCACCACCTACGGCTCCTAGAACGCTTCCACCAGCGTTGTCTCCGCTCCATCCTCAACATCCATTGGAGCGCTTTCATCCCTAACGTCGAAGTACTCAAGATGGCAGAGGTCGACAGCATCGAGTCCACGCTGCTGAAGATCCAGCTGCGCTGGGTGGGTCACGTCTCCAGAATGGAGGACCATCGCCTTCCCAAGATCGTGTTATATGGCGAGCTCTCCACTGGCCACCGTGACAGAGGTGCACCAAAGAAAAGGTACAAGGACTGCCTAAAGAAATCTCTTGGTGCCTGCCACATTGACCACCACCAGTGGGCTGATAACGCCTCAAACCGTGCATCTTGGCGCCTCACAGTTTGGCGGGCAGCAACCTCCTTTGAAGAAGACCGCAGAGCCCACCTCACTGACAAAAGGCAAAGGAGGAAAAACCCAACACCCAACCCCAACCAACCAATTTTCCCCTGCAACCGCTGCAACCGTGTCTGCCTGTCCCGCATCGGACTTGTCAGCCACAAACGAGCCTGCAGCTGACGTGGACTTTTTACCCCCTCCATAAATCTTCGTCCGCGAAGCCAAGCCAAAGAAGATTGTTTGCATTAGTCCTTGAACCTTTATCACAGCTGATAAGACAAGCCTTCTTCCACTCCACAGCACCACCCAGTGGTGGATAATCATCCAAGTCCAGAAATTATTAGATCATTTTCTGCACAGGCTCAGTCCGTCTCCTACTCTCTCAGCAGTCCACTTTCACCTTGACTCTCTAAGGTAAACTGTCACTTTTTAACATAAAACCGCACAACACATAGGTCAATACACAACACAGAACTCTGTAACAGTACGGCATTGGTCATAAAATATTTATATTGTGAGCAGTTATGCAGCCATTGGAGACAGTCCAGAGGAAGTGTATGAGAATGATCCTGGAGATGATATGGTTAACCTCTGAGGAGCATTTGATGGCTTTGGGACTGTACTCACTGAAGTTTTGAAGGATGAGTGGGTATCTCATTGAAACATTCTGAACATTGAAAGGGCTGGATAGAGTGGACATGGAGATGTTTCCAGTTCTGGGAGAGTCTAAGACAATGGTTATCAACCTTTTATTTTCACTAACATGCCACTTTACTAACCAAAGATGTATATACCCTAGGATGCCATAGGTGCTCTGTGGTTAGTTACAGATTACTTAAAGTGGTATGTGACTGGAAAAAAAAAGTTTAAGGCCCACTGGTCTAGGACCAGAGGACACAATCTCAGTATAAAAATATATCACTTTAGAACAGAGATGAGAAGATTTGTTTGGCCAGAGAGTGGTGGATCTGTGGAACTCTTGCCACCCATAGCTGAAGTGGCCATCACTGGGAGGATTCAGGGCAGAAGTTGATAGGTTCTTAATTAGTAAGGGTGCCAAGTGTATGTAGAGAAAACAGGAGAAACAGAGAAAAAATCAAGCATAATTTAAATGGCAGAGAAGACTCAATGGACCAAATACCCCAATTCTTATGGTCTTCACAGGATAATACAAAATAAAGACAGAACATCTGAAAATAGCTGGTCAGGCCACACTTGTGTGAGGAGATAAAGATCTGCTGTTTCAGGTTGAAGACTCTTTTACCCACAGCATACGATCAGTATTCTTCCTAATCCAGGGTTTCAGTGTTTCCTGCACCTTATGTTTCAATTTTAAAATTTTAGCTGCTGCAGTTTTTTTTTAATTTTTATCAATGTTATCTTGAAACAATCAATTCCTGATTACAAACAATACCTTTTCAAATTTGAGGTTATGAGTAGAATGACATCACCAGAGTCCATCATTAGTTAATTGAAAATTTTGAAGAATTTAGATGTATTATCAGATAATATTTTGGAAATTATGTTACCAGCAAGAATACACCATTGAACTTGAACCAACTAAGTCAATGAAATTCAAAATGAAATGTTCCTCACATCTGTCAATGTGTCAATACCACTGTAATTTTCAGAGAAGTGTAAATGATTTGAGATATAGATATCTGAATAACTGACATGGAGGACATCGATTTATAGACACACCACCAACAATTACATTTAGAAAGAGTAGTCTTTTATTCAATTCTATGTGTGTAGAAATTATATCAACCAGGATTAGAGCTTTTCAAAATTAGATTCAATTGGATTTCACATATTCTGAGCCCAGGACATACAATTCCTGAATGATTCTTTTGCGGGATTAGTAGCATTGGATATTTGCTATCTTCTGTTGTGAATTTGTTACACAACAGCAGAGTTGGTAATTGCGAAGTTTGGACAATTTTCACTAGTTAGAGTGACCATTCCAATAAGAGGACATACACACACACAGAGCGTGTTTCAAAAAATATTGTTGTTGTTGTTGTACACACACACACACACACGCACACACCCTCCTTTTGGAATGGCCATCCAAAGTGGTATCAAGAAAATACAGTGTTGGACAATAATTTTAATTCTTTATTGCCTTCATAAGGCTATTGGAACAAAGCAACCAGGTTCCTGAAAATAGCTTGAATTCTTTGCATTTAATCTAAGTCAAAACAAGTGTTTGATTTCTTTTTTGCATTACTGCACTAATAAGTATAATTTTCCTTGAGCAATATTTAAATACAGAAGGAAATGAAGTTAAACAAGTAAACAAGGCCCTCTTGGAAAATACTTACCAAGCAAGGTGAAAAGCATAATGCTAATGCACCTAGTCAGTGAGGTGACTCCAGGCATACTTGTGGTGCTGTACCAGCTCAAAAGAGCAACTAATACTGCAGTCACATTGATGGCACAAGATGTATGCCCATCATATTAGTAAAATCATTAGCGCTTGCATTACTGGTGATCACTGAATCCTTTAATAGCTTATTCTTTTGTTTTTGATGTGCAGATGAATGGGAAGAACATCATTTATTGACCATTCTCAATTTTACACAATATTTTACATCTTAACATGTAATATTTTAATATTTCAACGTGTTTAACATCTATTCTAATTTACATATATGTAAATATGTTTTGTGGTCCTGGGGAAATGCTTCTTGTCTTTACCGTGCAGGCATGGTATGAATGATAAATAAAGGTGACTTGACTTGACTTGAATGTGCTGGTGAGCTGCCTTCATGAACTTTTGCATATCTTTCAACAAAAGTAATTTCTTTAATACTTTTGAGAAGGGGGCCCAGTGGATAAACAAAACAAATTAATGATATTCCTAAGTGGGTATTGTGTGAGTTAGAGGGAAACCTGCAGGAATTGTTGTTTCTACACGTCTTAACTATGTTTTTCTTGGGGATAGAGAATGGAGTTTTGTGAAGTGAGATTGGACTCGAAGAATAAATGCAGAAAATTTTGAAAATGTTAGAATTTGGGGCCATGGTATGCCAGAAGTGGAGGACAATGAATGTTTTGGGTGGTGAATGGGTTAACAATCAAGCTAACTGTTTTGTTCAGCGAAGTACAGAAGACAGACACATCTAGGCACGTCTATGCTCCTGCCTTGTCTCCAGTGGGTAATAGAAAGTCTTTGGGGTTACAAGAGATTAATCTTTAACAAAAGGAAACTCAGATTTTGACCTGCTTGAGAATCTATGACATTTATTTAACTGGTGGAGGAGAGATTTTGGTCAAGGTTGATATTCAAAACATTGAGGATGGGTAGTTGGAGTAGGTAACACAAATGAACATCAAACATGAGACTTGTTTGAGATTATTACTTACCACTAATCAGCCTGTGTCTTGTTCTTATTAGCTGCAGGCCTAATATGCTTCATCTGTGAAGAAGATGTTGACATACCGGCTTATGAGCTTACAATGAGGAGAAAGTCATTGATGAAGCTGTTTAAAGATGGTTGCATCTGTACTTATGACCCAAGGTTTGGATGATTAATCTGCAGCAATCTCAACTGCATTCCTTTGTGCAAGGTATCACTCCAATCATAGAAATGCTTTCTTTCCCCTTGTTGCTCATTGATTTATTTTAATATCAGGGCTTTTATTTGGGTCACATGCTGCCTTGATGTGCAAGTAGTCCTGAAAAATTCCAAACATGGCATTTGCAAACAGATTATTGAAAAGTATTGAATGACAACTGTCAGTGCCATCTTTCATCAATTTGATTAGATTTCAAATTTATTGTCTGAGTACAGTACTTACATGATATCACATACAACCCTAAGCTTCTTGTTTCTATGGATGGGGCAGGATGACCACTTATTGGTAGTGGAAATACAGAGAGAATTTAAAAATCAATAAAGTGCAAAAGTAAGAGTCCTTAAATGAGTGCCTGATTGAGTTTTTGTCCGAGGAATCAGATGATGGAGGGTTGCAGCTGTTCCTGAATCTGGTGGTGTGAGTCTTTCCTGATGGCAGCAGCGATAAAAGAGCGGCGTGGATCCTTGATGATTGCTGCTGCTCTTAAACGGCAGCATTTTGTGTAGATGTTCTCAATGGTGGAGAGGGTTTTACCCTTGATATCCTGGGCTGCACCCACTTTATTTTCTAGGGCTTTTGGCTCGGGGGCATTGGTGTCCCCATACCAGATCATGATGTAGCTGGTCAGCACATTTTCTAGCACACATCTGTCGAAATTTGCCAGAGTTTCTGATGTCATGTCAAACCTCCGCAAACTCCTGAGGAGGTAGAGTGCTGACGTGCTTTTTGTTTGTGGGTCCAGGAAAGATCTTCCAAATTAATGACACCCACTATCACTTTCACTATGAGCTTGTGAATAGTTGGAATGTCTTTATTTAAGGAAAGATGGACTTCCTTTCTTCAATCACTATTTCACTAGACTGTTCGTAATCCAGGACTAGGTCTAGGTTCTAGGATTGGTCCTAGAAAATATGGGTTTTCTGGTGGGGGTGACCTAGAATTGAATAGAATTGCATTCTCTAGAATTTAAAAGAATGATCGGAGCTTTTGTTGAAATTTACAACATTTTCAGAGGGGTTGATAAACCAGCTGCAGGGAAGTCCCTTCTTTTGGCTGAGGAATCTGGGATCAAGGGGCACAGTTTCCGAACAATTGGTTGTGCATTTAGTACAGTGATGAAGAGAAATGTCTTCCCTCGAAAGGTAACGAACCATTGATGCTCCCTAATCTAAAGGGTTGTGAAGGTTCTGTGTTTGTTGCTTGACATTAAGGAATTAATGGATATTGGGTAAGTGATGTAAAATTGTGCTGAGATAGAAGGCCAAACACAATCTCAGAAAGCTTCAGAAGAGGCTCAAAGGTCCATTTCTTTCCTTATTTCAAATTCAAGTTCAAATATATTATCACCTAGATGTACCTAACAAGCAGAAGGTTTCTCTGGACCATTGTACACACATACAAAGAATACACAGTCCATAATTATCACATATATACATAAACTTATACTTTTAAATAAATATATACATATAAATGTTTTGGCATGATTTACTCACTTATAGGATGTTAATTAATTTCACTCCCTGTGAGAAGAAGCTATTTCCCAGCCTGGCAATCCTGATTTTGATGCTCTTGTAACTCCTTCCTGATGGTAGTTAGTCAAAGATACTGTGTGCTGGATGGAAAGGGTGATCAATAATTCTTTGACCACCATTTAAGCAACACTTCTGGTAAATTTCATTATTGGAGGAAAGAAAGACCCCAGTGATATTTTTGGCTGCTTTGATGACTCACTGTATTGACTTGCCTGATGCTTTGCGGTTACTTTACTACACAACGATGCAACCCAGACAGGACACTCTCAATTATGGTGCTCCTGTAAAATGCTGTCAAGAATCGGGTTGGTGGTCTTGCCTTCCTCAACTTCCTTACAAAGTGCAGACATTTTTGTGTCTAGGAGGAGCATGTCTGGGTTAATCTCAAATTGTGGTCTCCACCTGTGTTTTCAGGACTTTTCTAGGATCCTCACCGTGAAGAATTTTGACAAATGTTGGAAGATTATCTTGATAAATTTTCATGTCACTGTTTTTCCATGACTAATATAAAAAAATATAACCCATTCTTTTGGTCCCATTGTTTGAGCAAAACTCTGTGATGCCTGTTACCAGACTGTTACTATTGGATTCATGTTCTGGTAGGTGCCGTTCAACAACTAAGGTTTTTGAGAAAGACAGCAATGACTCAAAACCTTAATCACATTTGCTGTTCAGCACACAAAGTGGGATTTTGCTCCTTCCTCCCTTGTGCATGCTGACCACTTTACCCATCTACACTAATCCCACTTGTTTGTATTAGCACTATATTCTTATATGGTTTGCCTATTTAATTCTCTGACTAAATATTTCTTAAATGTACTATCTCACCTCCAGGATGAGTCATAAGCCACATATATTGATATTCCTTCACAATTGTCAGATCAGTTTCCCTACTTATCCTCATCATAAGAACTGCAGTGGTGCAAGAACAAATTGCGTCATGACCTATCATTTAGATACGGCATTAATTATGGGCATGACAGGAATACACATATCCCCAAATGAAGCTAACTCTAAGGTACAGATCTCCACTGACTTGATTAATGATCGATGAAAAATCACCAGAATAATACATGTCATGGTCTGCATAACTCTGGCTAGCAACAACTATTAAAAATAAATATGCAGATAACTTACTTAATTACTTGCTTGACTGCTAGGTCCCCAAGTTCCTTTGCATGAAATAACATCTGATACACAAAGCATTAGTGTTTAATTCCCCCAAAATACTGAGGAAACAAAGTGTCCAGTACCATAACTGAACAAATAATGTTCTCTTTTAAGACTTTTGAAAGCAAAAGAGAAAAATTTCTTCTATAGGTCAAGTGGAAATCCTACTCAGTCATGAAAAATGAATCCATTGTCTGAGGTGTGAGATGGATAGTGATTGGGATCAAATCTTTACTCACTGACTAACTGTTTTCCAATGGAAAGGATTTGGGAATAAAATCTGGCAGAATTATTGAGTTCCTTGATGGTGCCACCAGTTATCCATCTGTGTGTCTGACTGTGTATCTGTGGAGGTATACGTAACCCATATTAAGTTAGCCCCAACATGACTTCTCTCCTGACTCCTGCTCGATTAATGAGAAGAACTCCCACCTGAGAGTTTAATCTTCTCCACGCCAGTGGGACGGGGTCATGGTATATCCAGATATAATGGATTTTCCATTCAATAGAGATTGTCAAATTATTGAAATGTGCTTGATAACCAGACATTCTTTTCAGGTAACTTTAATTCTTTAAAAAAAAATTTACATACAGCACTGTAACAGGCCCAATTATATACAAATGACCTACAACCCCGGTGAGTTTTAGCAGGGTGGAAAATAGACACACATTCATTTTTTAACATTATTAACACAACACAAACAAATGAACTCTTCCATACAAAGCAATAATTCACATCTAACAATATACTTGGCTTTAACATAATCTCATGCGATTGCCCAAATATCTGCGCATGCTTATATGTAGCTGTGTCTGCTCATTTATGGTTTTCAAATTGAGACCATTGGTGTGAGTAGTTCCAGGGTTTTTTTTTCTCTTTTATTCCCTCAGCTGTATCCATCTGACCTCTTGTTATCCTGTGCTCCTTCCCCTTCCCCAACCTTACTATTTAGGCACCTGGTTGCTTTGTGCTCATCCTTGCTGAAGGGGATCGGGCCTGAAATATTGGCTACCCTTTACTTTCTATAGATGTGTGATCTGGTCAGTTTTTCTAGCATTTTTGTTCATTCAATAGTTTAAATATACATCAGCATACATGTACATGTGTGCATGGATAAATAACGAGTGCCCATAAGTCTTCATTTGGTCTTAATGTGGACTTAAAATCTGTCAGGTGTCAATGAAGAAACCAAAGTTTATATTGCTCATCAGACAATAAGATCCATGTGAAGGCTAATCCAGAGGCGATGTGCTTACATTGTGAGCTATCATGTCAGGACATAGCAATTCTCTGTGTTATTTTCCATGTGCCCCTGAGATATGGTGCTCCATCTTCAGTAATGTAATGACCACAACAAACCATAAATAAAATTCATTGAGAGCTGCAATTCTCTCCAAATATGCCATTGAATCTTCAACAGGCAGTATTTTGTCAGTGAACCATGTATAACAATGTAAATAAAGCAGTTTGTCAGCTCACTGTTGACAATATTGTGCTGGAAATCTCATTGAGCCATGAATGCAATTACTTTTAATATGGTTCGATGCTAATTTTGGACATATTTGCAATTATAATGTGGATGCTTTAAAATCTGGCACATTAATACAATTACATTGGACAACAATTTTTTTCCCCCCAAAAGGCTTGCTTCCTGAAAAAAAAATGGGGATTTTGATAGACAACTTCATGTTGAACACAAAGACCATTTTAGATTTGCTGTATCAGATAGTAAGTTGGAGAAACATTAAATTAACTTTTATTGAATTTAGCCTGTTTAATTGCATAATGATGCTGACACATTGCATTAGCTCAACTGACAAAAATGTTTTGCTGCTGATTTTCATTTGTACTCAGCATCTGATGCCTTTCTTGTCAGTATCCAACTGTAGTCGTCCAGCATTTTTGGATTTCAGTTGCCCTGATATCACTTTTCCATGGTGGCAACGTCCTGGTGGCTAACCATGTTTGTCACTGACTGCACCTAGATCAGCAGGGAAGAAGTCCAAGTGCAAATGCAGAAAATGAATTTTCAATGACATGTTGAACTTTATGGTTTAGTCTGCTTGAAGTAAACTTAAAATATGACAGGAAATCACAAAAATAGGTCACATCTAAAATAAACAGTAGTTGAAAGGAAAATGTTAAGGTGATTTTCGTGATAAGCAGCCCAAAATCTGTAAAATACAGTCAAAAGTGTTCAGGAAGCAAAATCTTTAATGCCCAATGATACTGGAGGTGGTTACAATGGCCAAAGCAGGTGCTGATAGATGGAGGGAAATGGTTTACTTCAGAATCTCAGTCAAGAGGAAGGGGAAGGGGGGTCAGAAATCTACAATTAAACCAAGGCCCTCCAGATTTGACGTCTAAATACATCTTCCTCGTATTGAATTTTTGATCTGTACATTCAAATCCCGTTCTGGCATCACAGGAGCTTAAGTTCAGTTAATCAAGTGAAGTATTGTCATTAATGATGATCCTGAATCAACTGGCTTGATGTAAATCTTGTTGGTTTCACTAATGCTTTTGATGATGGGATTACATGAGGGATTGCAAGTCAGTGAGCAGAGGAAAATAAAAGAAAGCCCAATGAGACTCCGTAATAATGACTATGAAAATGTATCTATTTCACGAATGGTCCTTTGGAGGAAGATCTCTGTTGCCTTAGATTGACTCTTAACCGTTATTGGAAATTACCTAGAAATCACCAAAGTTTAGGGGTGGATCTGAAATGATAACTCTTTTTCTCTCTGCAGACACTGGGAGATATTTCCATTGCTTTCAGATTTCAAGCACCTGAACTATGCTGAACTTTGGGAAACAAAGACTAACCTTACCATTTGTGTACAAGGCAAAAAACCATTTGGTGCAATTCTTCAGTCTTCTCTGTTATTTGAAAGAAGGTCCAATGAAAATATCAAAGTCCTATCTGTTAGTTCACCACTAACTAAGCACAAGGTTCAAAATACATAGTCCTGACCTCAGAGTCATTGTGAAAGTGCCCAATCAAAATCTTTACATGTCAACTATATTCCCTTTATCTACCTTATGTGGCACATCCTGAAATTATCCTGATAAATGTGTCAAGATGCACAAAACATCTGTACAAACATTGGTAGGTTATAGTTTATAGACTTACAGCTACTACATTCATACATTACAACATGTTTTTTTAAAAAATCCTGGACACATTAATTGTTTAGGCATCCATTTTGTGCCTGAGAAAATAGAGTGATGCCATTAATTTTCTTTTGGACTGATTAAAGTTAGAAATACCTTCCACCGCAAATTGAGCATCAATGCTTCATCAATTGTGCATCCCAGTAGTAGAAGTGACATTCTAAAGTTGTTTATATTTAAAAGTTCAATCTAACGAAAAGTTCTCAACACTTTTCAAAAAACTTTGATGCTGCATGTGATCAGATTCTAGAACATTTCAATTTTTTTTTAAAAGATCCAATAAAATTATCTGTTTATATGCAAACAAATACACAAATCATCCAATATCAGTTAAATTCTGTACGAAAAGGTTTGGTACAACTTAGTTTAATTGCTAACTGCTTAAAAATATAATGATGAAGAAATCAGCAATTTTACTATCCATAGAGCATATAACTAAATTATTTCATCAATAATTGAAAGATCTTTAATAAATAAAGTCTCTCGCAGTGTGATAATAATCAGTTTGTAATAATTTGATATCTGTAAATACAAAATGTAACAGCTCCCTTCATGTTTCATAATGCACTACAACATGAATTATAAATTTGTAATATCCATCATAAAATATTAAAAATGCATTATAATAATTGAATCCTCCATACAAGGCCAATCTTTTTGATACTGAACTGTACTGAAATGATTTAATTTGTATGCTTATGCCAAACAAAGCAAACAACATAAATATGAACAATGGTTTTCCAGATATAATCCATGGTCTACTACAACTGAAAAATTACAATTATATTTTCACTTACACTGATTGTTACAGTAAGTCAATCTAGAGCTTTGAATTGCTGCAGAGTGACCACTTATAAAATAAGAATGCCCCAATGTGTATACTTACTTGTATCTCCCAGTCACTTCCAGATTTTCCCTTTTATTGAAAGCACTGGTTGGGGTACATTGGAGCAACAGAGCAGGTTTTTCTGCAATTTTTTTCTTTTGGAGCAATGGTGTCAAAGGATGCTTTGTGCACACCTCTGGGATTTGTATAGGAAAAAAATACACACACACACACTGGAGAATGAACACTAGGAATTATCAAAATGAGACCAGAACTGTGAGTTTAGTCCACACACACACACACACACACACACACACACACACACACACACACACACACACACACACACACACACACACACACACACACACACACACACAACCACTGTTATACTGTGATTGGCTACTTCCAGCTGGACATGCCCCCCCCCCCACCCCCGAGACCTTTTCTACACATTACCCTTTGCACGATCCCCAGTTTTCCTGCCATGAACAGTCGATGAGGTTGGTTGCTGCTCCAGTCTCTAGTCAATAAAAGCCCTTCAGTTTCACAATTTCATTCTTTTGTGGTAATTGATGGTGCATTAATTTTATTGACTATGTTTTTCAAAGAAAATGGAGCAATACCTAAAACCAGAGAGACTCATCATAGAACCTTGATCCTCTGACACCCCAAACACGTTTGAACTCTGGCTACATTCACTTTGAGGACATCAATGAGTAGTCTCGCTTCCCATTTGCCATCCCTTCCCTGGACTTGACCATGGCTACAATCATCAAGGTCATCTGTAGTATCTTCACACTCTTTGGGTACCCATGCTTCATCCACAGCGACCAGGGGACCTCATTCATGAGCATCAAACTGTAGCAATACCTGCTGGCCACTGGCATCGCCACGAGCAGGACCACCAGCTACAATACCATGGGCAGGTGGAAAGGGAAAATGCCACAGTCTGAAAAACCAACCTCCTGCAAGAGGTCACGGGCCTCCCTGTTTCTCTCTGGCAAGAGGTCCTCCCAGACGCACTCCACTCCTTATGGTCACTCTTATGAATGGCCATTAACAGTACTCCTCATGAATGTACATTTGCCTTCCCTAGAAAATCTATATCAGGGACGACACTGCCTTCCTAGCTGACCTCCTTGGGACCAGTTCTGCTTTGGAAGCATCCCTAGGCAATCTAAGACTGACCCACTGGTTGAGGGGGTCCACCTCCTTCACACAAAACCCCAGTACACCTACGTAGCCTTCCCTATTGGGTGCGAGGACACAGACTCCATCCAGAACTTGGCAACATTGGGCACCCCCCTGACTGTAATCAACCACCAACACACATTCCTTTCACTGCCATCTTGGAGGTCCCTGAATCTGCTGCTGACCACATTCCACTCCCAGAAACTGTTGTTGCCCATGATACACCAGCACCACACTCCCTCCTCCCTTCACCTCTCCCTTCCCCCTGGTGAACTGTAACTGGTGACGACAGACCAACCACACAAGCTGCCCCAGGAGCTGTGGTGGCATCCCAACTGTACATATCGTTTGCTGCAGCAAAGGAGACCACCTGGCAGACTTGACCTGTAAAATATGTACATGTGTATATATTTGCTTTGTTTTTTTTTTCTCTCACCCCGCAGGATTCTTCTTAAAAAGGAGGGGTTAATGTGGTAAAGCACGGTTATACTGTGATTGGATGCTGGTGGCAGGACACGCCTCTCAGGACTGATCCTACCCATTACCCCTTTGAATACTCCCCATTCCTCCTGCCATGATCGATCGATGAGGTTGGTTGGTGCTCTAGTCTCTAGTCAATAAAAGCCCATCAGTTTCACAACTTCAGTCTTTTGTGATAATTGATGGTGCATCAGAACCATCCTAGAACCCCTCAACCCATGTTCTCTGGTTTGTACCTCACCCACCCTCAGTGGAAAAAGCCTACCTACATTTACCTTATCTATGTTCATCATAATTTTAAATACCCCTTTCAAATCTCACCTCATTCTTTTATGTTCCAGGGAAAAAAAAGCCCTACCTGTTTAACCTTTCCCTGTAACTCAGTTCCTGAAGACCTGGCAAAGTCCTAGTCAATCTTCTCTGCACTCTTAAAATCATTGGTATCTTTCCTAAAGTTAGCAACCAAAACTACACACAATACTCAAAATTTTTCCTCACCAATGCCTTATACAGGTTTACCATAGCATCCCAACTCCTATACTCAATATTCTAATTTATGGAGGCTAACAAGTCAAAAGATCTCTTTACAAACCTATTGTAGGCAGCTGCTGCCATCGGCTGCTCTGCACATGATGCAATCGCATTACAGCCACCGTACTCGCAACAGTGCACCACACATGCACTACTTCCTCGAGGGCACACTAGTTGAATTGAGAACTAGCAGGGAACAGATGTCACACTGTGGGGGTGCCCTCTTTACCTCTCTACTGCCAACACGACTTGTTATTAAGCACACAATAACAAACAGGGTGTCAGAAGTGGCCTGAAGTCTTCCAGTCTCCAATCAATCACAGTGAGTAACCACAACCATGTTTTGCACAGTTGCCATAATGGCAGATGGATTCAGGCGACTCAACTCACTCATGTTTGATGGAAATGTGGCAGAAAACTGGTGTATCTTTGAACAGGAATAGGACATATTCATAGCAGCAGCACATAACGACAAGGATGACCATACCAGGGCGTACATTCTGTTAAATTTGTGTACGCAGACTAAGTGCATGACAGGAACCTCATTACTAGCCCGGCTGAGTCAAGAAGGACCTCAAATGTTTAAAGCATAAATTCAGAGAAATGTGACAATGGAAAGGCACAAATTCAACACGAGAGACCTGTCAGGTCAATACACTTTTACATCAGTGATTTAAAAATCAGGGCAAAAACCTGAAATGTTGGCATGCTTCGTGATGAACTAATTAAAGACACGATGGTCTGTGGAATTTGCGATGATAATGTGTAGAACGAGAGAGCAAGCCGACACTAGCAGCCATCGCAATGTCCTTGGCATATGAAACTACTGAGGAAAACAGTAAAAGGCTAACCTCTCCACAACAGCAGGCCACAATCATCGATGCAATACTGGCGGGACCAGAGAGTAGTGGTTGGAGGTTAGAAGGAAGAGCCAGCCAAGTTAGCCAGGCCACCACACACCCAGAACAGGATGAGGCAATTGTGGAGGAGACCATATACAGAGAAGGGAGATGTGCCCAGTGTTCATCCAGCAGTTCAGGAACTGCAGCAAATGGAACCACTTCAGCAGATGCTGCAGATCTAGGCAGCAGTCCAGTACATGGACCAAACCCAGGAGGACCGTCGACAATTTGGAACTGGAGCACTGAGGGTGCGACCCCAATAATGAGTACTACATCGAAGGGCTCACCACGAGGATGGAACACAGCAGAATCCCAGATCAGAGGCAACAATGAGCCCTTCGTGTCCACGACAAAATAGCCGAGATGAAAGTCGACACTGGGGCCAAACGCAATGTCATGTCACTGGGGACATTCCACCAGCTGAGAAAGACAGAACAAATCAAACCATGCAGCAAGGCTAAGAGACTAGTGGAAGCAGCAGAATTCAGAACAGCAGCATGGTGTGGCTGCAGTACTTTGTACAAGGATGGCTCTATGTGCTAACCTTCATCATGGTCTGCAAAAACATCAAGCCTTTGCTAGACCTCAATGCATGCACGGACATGGGGCTTGTCTCATTCAGCACAGAGTTCCATCAGATAAGCCCATCTGAGGATGATTTCTCACAGAAGATCTTTTCTGAGTACGGTGAACTTTTCAAAGATGAGGTGGGAAGCTGGCGGTTACTTACTCCATGCAGCTTGATCCATAGGCAAGACCCACAGTCTGGATGGCGCATGGCATTCCAGTAACAATAAAGGATAAAGTTAAGGCTGAGCTGCACAGAATGCAGGATTTGGTCATCATCACTCCAGTCTTCGAACCAACTGAATGGGTGTCCTCCATGGTAGCCACCAAGAAAAAATAAAATGGATTTGTATAAATCTGCGAAGCCTCAATTTGGCCCTAAAAAGACCACATCACCCCATGTGCACTGTAGAGGAGGTTGCCGCACAGACAGCTGGTGCAACGGTTAATGTCAAGGCAGCCCACAGCTATCCTAAAGGTGGCAAGGAAACTTCTGGAACCTCAACCGAAGGACCTGCAGAATGTCAAGGCCCAGCTTCTAAACAGAAGACTAGCACAAAAGAAAAGTTATGACAAAACCAGCCAGCCATTCGTCCCATTGGCCAATGGGCAAGTTGTAAGAATGCAGACTCCACAAGGTTACAACCATCTGGGTATAGTGGAAATGAGCTGCCAGGAACCCAGGTCATACCTGGTTTGTTCAAGAGGGAAAATGTACAAAAGAAACAGGTGACCCATCTTCCCAGTAAGAGAGCCACCCCATCTCAAACAGACTCAGACAAATCGGCATTTTTGGATTTGGAACGTGAACCCAGAATCAATGCGAGCAGTCCCACCCCCGGTAACCACAGGAGAAGAGATGGATGATTCCCTTTAGACTATGGACAGTAGAGACAATGAAGGCAAGGTGCTCCCAGCCACGACATCATCAGAGGACTACTACAAAACCTTCACTGTGTGTGTCTGTAAGCCGAATCAAAAATACGGGGACTGAACTGAGTTGAATATATATTGTTGTACAAGGAAAGTTTATGCATGTTCACTGAATCAAGCGAGATGTAGCTCAAGAAAGGGAATGTAGTCAGTTGCTGCCATTGGCTGCTCCGCACCTGATGGAATCGCATTACAGCCACCGTACTTGTAACAGCTCACCACTCATGCACGAGTGCTGCTAGGGCATGATAGTTGAATCGAGAACCAGCAAGGAGCAGATGCCACACTGTGGGCTCTCTCTCTTTCTCTCTCTCCCTACCTTGTTTATCATATTTGGTTGTGTTCAGAAAAGGCTTTTGTTTGGTTTACCTCACCCACTGACTCGACTTATTATTAAGCACACAATAATGAACACCTATCTAGCTCTGATGCCATTTTCAGGGAACTATCTATCTGTATTCCCAGATCTCTCTGTTCTACCACACTCCTCAGGGCCCTACCATTTACCCTGTATGTCCTTTCTTAGTTTGTCCTTCCAAAATGCAATGCCCTTACATTTGTTTACATTAAATGCCATCTGCCATTTTTCAGCTGGTCTCCATCCCTCTGTGAGCTTTGAAAGCCTTCCTCACTGTCCACAACACCTCCAATCTTTGTGTCATCTGCAAACTTGCTGATCCAATGTACCACATTATCATCCAGATCATTGATATAGATGACAAAACACAATGGTCCCAGCACTGATCCTTGAGGCACACCACTAATCACAGGCCTCCAGGCTGAGAAGCAACCATCTACTCCACTCTCTGGTTTCTCCCATATAGCCAACAGTGAATCCACTTTACTACTTCACCATAAATACTGAGCATATGTACCTTCCTGACTAACTTCCAATGTGGAACCTTATCAAATGCCTTACTAAAGTCCATGTAGACAACATCCACAAACTTTCCTTTGTTAACATTCTAGGTAACCTCCTTGAAAAATTCTACAAGATTGGTTAAACACGATCTACCCCACTCAAAGTTATGTTGACTATTCATAATCAGCCCCTGGCTATTCAAAGTCTTATGTATATGATCTCTTAGTTAGGACACCTTCCAATAACTTACCTGCTACTGATGTCAGGCTCACCAGCCTATAATTTCCAAGGTTACTTTTGGAGCCTTTTTAAAACAACGGAACAACACGAATTCCTCTAGCACTACACCTGTGGCTAATGACATTTTAAATATTTCTGCCAGAGCTCCTGTGATTTCTACACTAGCCTCCTTCAACATCTGAGGGAATTTGTCAAACACTGGGGACGTATCCACCTTTACTTTATTTAAGGTACAAGCACTTCCTCCTCTTTAATATGTATAGGTCCATGAAATCACTGCTTGTTTTCCTTACTTCCCCGGACTCTGTCAGCTTCCTGAGTAATGTGATCATTCACAATTCACATGTAATTAAAGTGCACATTCAAGGTAATTTGCCATTTTTCAATATGAGGGCCAGAGTTGTGCCAATGAAAGTCAAAGAAGCCATTATAAAGCTGAAAAAGAAGAATAAAACAGTAAGAGACATAACAAACCTTAGGATTATCAAAATCGACAGTTTGAAGAAGAAAGAGTGTACTGGTGACCTCAGCAATTGCAAAGAAACTCATATTCCAAGGAACACCTCCAGTGCTGATGACAGATGAATTCCCTTCATAAGAAATAAAAATCCCCAAACATATTTCAACAGATCAGGAACCCTCTTCAGGAGGCAGGTGTGGTCATGTCAATGACTATTGTCCGCAGAAGATTTCATGAACAGAAATACAGAGGCTAAATCGCAAGATGTGAACCTTGCAAAGGTGGTACACTTTGGATCTTAGGCAGTTCCTTTATAACTTTACACTTTGCTCTTGCCAACACTCTGATAGTTTAATCTTTCCCTCATCTGTCCACAAGACATTTTTCTGGAATTCTGCAGGCTCTTTTAAATATTTGTTGGCACACTAATCTGGCCATCCTTTCTGTGGCTGACTAGTAGTTTTCAGCTTGCATTGTGCCTCTGTATTGCTGTTCAAGAAGTCTTCTATGGATAGTAGTCATTGATATATCCACACCTACCTCCTGAAATGAGTTTCTGATTGGTCGGTCATGAGTTTCAGGATTTCTCTTCATTAAGATGAGAATTCTTCTGTCGTTAGCAGTAGAGAAAGGGTAAGGAAGCTTTGGAGTGGGTGGAGAGAAGATTTTATCCAGATGTTGTTTAGAATTGAGAACGTGTTTTATGAGGTAAGGCTATCAGAGCTAGGGCTTTTCTCTTTGGAGCAAAGGAGGACGTGATGTGACTTTATAGAGGGTTACAAGATTATGAGAGGCAGCCAGCATTTTTTTCCTGGGGTGGGATTAACAAACACTAGAGAACATCTCGACAAAGAGAACAGAGGAATGTTTAGGGCAGACATCAAGGGCAAGTTTTTGCACAGGGAGTTGTGAGTGCCTGGAATGCATTGCCAGAGATGATGGTAGAGGATGGAACATCAGTGGCATTTAAGAGGATCTTAGACAGGCTCATGGATGAAAGAAAAATGAGAGGGTGAGGGTTTTTTTTTTTGTTAGGTATATATCATTCTTCAGAACATCATGGGCTAAAGGGCCTGTAATGTGCAGTAATGGTCGATGTTCTAAAAGGAATGATTAAAAATTGACAGAAGAATGGAAACTATTATTTTAAAGTGGCTAGAGATATATAAATCCGGTACTCACCTGGATTTCTGGTACTCACCTGGATTTCCGGTACTCACCTGGATTTCCGGTACTCACCTGGATTTCCGGTACTCACCTGGATTTCCGGTACTCACCTGGATTTCCGGTACTCACCTGGATTTCTGGTACTCACCTGGATTTAAATGATAGTGAATTTCAAACTGGCAATATAATTTTTTTTGTGTTTTCTTTTGCAGCAACAATAAAGTACTTACTTACTTAAACTACTAGGCACATTTCTAATAGGGATACAGGAATATAGTTCTCCCTGAATATTCAGGTAAATAATTGGAAGTTCAAAGATGTGGAAAAAATGGTTTAAAAAAAATAGGATCATGGGATTTTGAGCAGCAAAGATAGTGTAGAATTTTTTAAAAAATATTCCAGTGATGAGGGTCTCTAGTGACGTGGATTAGATAGAAAAGGTGGAATTGCTCTCCTTGAAGATGAAATTACAGGGGATCAGAGAGGGATGGCAGAATAGACAGAGAGAAACTATTCCCATTGAGAGAAAGACCAAGTAGCAAGAGCTTGAAATGCAGGTGATGGCAAAAGTGAACTGAGGGAAACTCTTTTTGCTTTGTCATAATTGATTTAGATCTGGAGTTAGTGGATTGAGGGTAATGGTGGAGATGGTAAAAGTACTGGAAAGAACAAAAAAAATCTTAGGGGACTGGGAAAAGGCAGGAAGGTGAGATTAGCTGCAATACTCTTTCATGGGAGGGAGTTATAGGAACCTGATAGGTCTCTCATTTCTGATTCGATCATTTGATGAGCTCACCCAATCCAGTCTCAAAGTAATCATTTTCCAAATTATTCTACCACCTATACTCTTGCTTTTCCCTGGATTCAATAAACAGAAATCCTGCAAAAAAAAACATTGCAATTAATAATTTTCTCTTCTGAATTTAAATTGCACAATTCCACACTCTGGTTGCTCAGCCCAAAGCCATTGAATTGTCACAGTACTCCACAGATCATCTGCCTGTATACTGGATTACAAGCTCAACAGCATGTGCAGATCATTTTAATCAATAGAACAAAAGAAAGTATAATTATGCCACACTCATTCTGTAACAAATTTTAAAAAAAATGATTTATAGAAAAAGCCCTCAGAAGTTTATTTGGCTGTATGAGGCATGCTACATCCCCAAGAACAGATTCCTGATGTATCACAATAGCGGACAGTGAGAGCAATCTATCTTCCATTCATATGGGTCATCAGGGAACAAGCTTGTGTTGGTAGTGGTTTACAGAATGATCATTATTTTAGATGTTGGGATTCCAATACTATGTACTGATTGAAAAAAAAAATGTCACATTCAATGCAAGATAAATAAAGTGCAAGTTGGCAGCAGGGTGAGAAATAATCTCCAGGATCAGAGGATAGCTACTTAACATCAAAGAATTTAAAGTTCTATCTGAAATTTAAATACAGACAGAGGTTTTCCAACTTGAAACCAATAAAACAAGTTTTGAAGGAAGAGGGGAGAATCTCATTGAAACATACCGAATATTGAAAGGGCTGGATAGAGCAGACTGGAGAAGATGTTTCTAGTAGTGGGAGAGTCTGGGACCAGAGGGAACAGCCTCGGAATAAAAAGACATCTTGCTACAACAGAGTGAGGAGATATTTCTTCAGCTAGAACATGGTAAATCTATGGAATTCAATGTCACATACAGCTGTGGAGGCCAAGTCATTGGGTATATTTAAAGTGGAAGCAGTGATGTGGCAACACCCACATATACCAAGCGGCAGCCACATTACCTAAGAGAATGCTTCGACGCTTCATTGTGCTGTCTCCAGCAATTTAGCCAAGTGCACTACCTCCTGCAGGCACTGATGTGGTCAGCGATGAACCCAGCCATGCACATATCCCATATTAGGCCTTCGAGGTGGGCAGCCACAGAGACTTCTTGGCAGTCGCAAGCTCGCCTCAGCTGCCACAGTGGCTGCATATATTCATCAATTCATTTACCCAGTGCTTGTTTTCAGCTGCCCTGAAGGAATAGTGTGTGTAAGATGCCATTCGGGGCCTGGTATGCTTCTGCAGGAACTCTATCACTTCAGAGTAAATAGTGAAGTCTCACCTCTTGGAACAGAGGGTGACCGATTTGAGCAAAGAGCACTTCCCTCATGTCTTCATCACTCTGCAAGTCATTGTTATGAGTGAGAAAACAGGTTAGTTAAGCCTCAAAGGCAAGGACTCTGAACAGTTTCAATGGGGAAATATTTTATTTACAGAAGGCAAGTGTGGGAAATGGTAACTGATGCAACACACACATACACACCCCAAGGAAAAAATCATTACAATGCCCTACTACCCCTTGCCTCAGAGCAGACATGGTTCTATGCTACAAGGGACACTAATTAAATGGTCCCAACCCTTTTAACAGTGCACATCTTACCATCAGTACCCTTCCCCATTTCTAGACCTGGAGTGAAGCTGGGTGGTCCCAAGCTGGCAAAGAGAGTGAACAAAGAGCACATGACACCTTTATAGTGCTGGAAGGCCCAGCCAAGGTCATTAGTAGGAGCCAATGGCTCAGTGGCAGGAGGGTTAATCCAATTGCAGAAGCCAATGGCCCAAGGCCAAGCACAGGCAGGTTGGAAAGTCCAGTCCAGGTAATTTACATGGTACTAACAGCAAGGTGTGCACTAATGGGTTGGGCAGAACCAACCCCTGATTGGCAGCTGGTGTATCCTCTGTCCAGGTAGGGGGTAGTGTTGACACATGACAGCCACAACTCTTTCCAATACAATCGACTCACCCAACACTTATTTTCGGCTGCCCAGAAGGAATTTGCATATCTGACATTCATTGGGTCCTGGCACTGCTTCTGCAAGAGCTCCATCATTTCAGAGTAAAGAGCAAAGTCTCTTATTGCTTGGAAAACCCAGTGGCCAACTTGATATTTTCTTCGCTCCGCACACCATTGTGCCTCATGAATGCTTTGAGGCAGTGCACCCACTGATTGAATTTAGTTGAGGCCTTGGGATCAGTGTCTAATCTATCCACCCGTATTACCTTGTCCATGGTAGAATTAAAGTGAGTAAATTGTACTACCAATCAACCACAATCATCCAGAAAATTGGGATTAATAGGCTTTAATCACCTTAAAGTGTCAGCACAGCTTGTATGTGGCTGGCCCGGTTCCAAGGCAGGTGCTAAGGGAAGGGTTTGGGTGTGACAGTCTTTATGGGGATATCTGGGAGGGAGGAGTCACAGGTTCAGGGGTGGGCCAGCACATACATACTTCTATATACATAGTGGTAGCACCACATACAAGCAATTAATTAAAATTCTAAAAACAAAAAAAAAAATGTGTGCATTAAAATAGGACTCACTGCAATTATGTATCAGAACATGGGTTACATTTAAAATGTAGTTAGGAATGTGGAATACAATTTCTCCTCAGCTTGTCCACAGAAGTTTGATGATAATGAGCATGGGCCTAACAGTGAGATTTTGGACAATTTATACAAAAAGTATTGTAGCTACATCAGACCCAAATGTGAAGCCTGATAAAATTCCTAGAAGTTTAATTTTTCAAATTCTTTCTTGTACACCATTTTTGAATATATCTTGATTAAAATATTTAATGTATGAATAACCTGAGTCAGCCCAGGTAGCAAATACAATTTGGATCAGTCTACCCCCTAATGACATCTAAATCTCAGCTTGAAAGCTTAGATCTTTTTAGCTCTTAGTTTATCATCAACTAGAATTTGCACGTTAAATTCTGTTAGATTTAGTAAATTCAACCAGAGCTTAATGATTAAAACATGTAACTGTAAAACTTCAATTGTTCCAATTCAGTCTGTTTGTTGCTGGGCATTGTCATCCTGAGACTTCAGAAGGGATGAGTTTAACTCCTCTTTCTCCTTATTCCTGCATTCCAGTTCTTCTTAATGGATTATTCTCCAGAATAATCTTGTTTTTTATTACTTTCTCTTTAAGGGTTTGACTCTGTGTTTATTCTTCCAAGTTATAGTTCTACCAAGTATTTAGAACAATAGAATGCTACAGCACAGAAAACAGGACATTTAGCCCTTCTTGTCTGTCCTACTCTACACTTGACAGGGGACACCACAAGGGAATAACGTTGGTCCATGCCCAGGTGTATAAAACTTTCAGTACTCCCCATGTTGAATAGCCATCCCATGGTATGACCATTTACCTCAACATCCATCATCGATCGTGCCAGTCGGTGTGGCCTGTTCTGGTCCAGCATGATGGAGGCTAGTGTCAACTCATTGTCGGAGTCGCTGCTGCTGTAATGTTGGGATGGCTGCCTCCAAGATGGCCATCCTAGAGAATTTCAAAAATGGCCACCCCCATAGGTCACACGCAGTGTGGTCTGGAAGAGACACCGGACGTGAAGTCATCCCATGTCATCAGTCTCCCGTTCCCTCCATTCAGTTCTCGGCGATTGGAAGTGGCACTGGAAGAGGGTCAAGCCAAGATGACGATGTGGGTAATGACCCGCATCTGGTGCTGCTGGAAGGGGATTTAGAGCAACATACCTTAGTGTCGTGCCCCTTCCTTTGGCAGTTTGAACAGGTTGCGCTATGAGCCGGCTGTACTTTCTCAGGTGTTTAGTTTGGCTGCAGTAATTGCATTTTGTGTGCTCAATGGCTGCAATGACAGGCAAGGTCCCCGAGCCCCAAAATGGTGGCTCCTGTGCACCCCAACTGGCAGCCACATGGTTTGCTGAGTAGGCCGCAGTGTTCTTTTGGTCTATTTTTAACGATCAAGCCAGCTGTATGGCTTCCTAGAGGGTCCAATTACCTTTCTCCAGGAGTCGTAAACCAGACACGAAACCATCATGGATGAGTTCTTGGTAGGCTGCAGCCATTACATCCTTGCATTTGCAGGATTGTCCCAGCTCTCTCATGGCCCTCAAGAAATCATCAATAGACTTCCCAGGGCACTGGTGTTGAGTGCCCAGTAAATACTGGGCATACATTGAGTTCATGGGGGCCCCATATTGCTGTCGCAGGAGGGCCATCGTGTCATTGTATTTCTCACAGTTCCACATTATTTGGTAGGCTTGGTAGTCCACTGATGAAAAAAGCAGATCATATTTATTGCCATCGGTTGAGATTTCATGGCGCCTCATGAAGGCCTTCAGATGGTGTAGCACATATCAAATTTACAGAGGTCTCTGGTTCCTTCGTATTGGTCGCCAGCTTCTCCACTCGTATCGCAAGTAATCAGGACATTAAATTGTAGCACGATCAATAACCTCACACAGACACAAAGCATGTGGTCAAAGGCTTTAATGTCCTGAAGCATCCAGCATACAACTACATACTTCTGACCTGGATCCAAGGCTGGAATTGAGGGAGGAGAGTAGGGCTCTCAGCCTTTATTGGGGAAACTATGGGAAGGAGTTACAAGGTTGGTGGTGGGCCAGCCTGATCAGTCCATTGAGGTCCCCACCTGCATTACGGTGTTCCACCACAATCACGTCGGAGGCAATGAGTTCACTGCTGATACCTGCCTTTGATGAATGGCAATCTCTGAGTGGTGTCTTATTAGAAGTTGCTTAGTCATTAATTAATGCCTATTTATGGATGAAACATATATTTTAATCATCATCTCGCCCTGCAGCTTGATTTTAAGAGGGTAGTTCAATGAATAATTTTGAAGGGAAATTTTGATGAATGATTTCCAGGGGGTAGTTTGCGGAGTAAATTTTGTTTCCTGGAATTTCAGCATAAGGCTGTCATCACATGTACTTCTCTGATGACACCACATTGTTTAAGAGCTAATTTTAGAGGATGAATGTTGTGTGCATGTTCCAATGCATGGACTGATATTGGAATGTTTGGCATATAGGAGATAATGAAGGATGAATTGTTTCCCACTCATCCCACAGATCAATTCTCCGTGCAAACCCCTTTCAAATTCGATCTGTGGCTGAGTTTGCAGATTCCTCATAGGATTCAAGAGGCACTTCACAAGTTAATGCTCCTCAGCTCTGAGGGATTTCTCAAGAAGTGAACTAATTTAGTCTCTTTCCAATAACATCTTTAAAAACACTTTTAGCACCTTCAGTGGTATTTCAGTATATTTCGGATAAGATGATTAGAATGGTTCATGTTAATCCCAGGCGGTTTCAAAAAAAGATTTTGTATGAATCTTGTCAACTTGCATTCTGACTTCTCGTATGTTTTGTGTTTGAATTCTCAGACATCTTGGCTCCTCATATATTCTAACAATTTTAGTCAACAGGTCCACCTTAACTTTTACATTCAATTTACCAAATTAAACTATTCAAAACAGTCTCATTTAAAAAAAAATATTAATCAATTTTGTCTCAAATCCCTTGGTCTTTTTTGATAATCAGCACCTTGAAGGCTTGAGATTGGAGTTTTATGTCATTACTAGGACAGCTGTCACATTGAGACTGAGTTCACTGGAGTATTTCTATGCCCCTCAGGCATTGGTTATGCGAGGATAAGGGCAACATCCGATTATAAACGTTGAAGAAATAGATCGTATTGGAAAAAAAAGTTTTAAACATATCTTACAAGTAGAAATAATGATATAATTATAAGTTGCATGAAGATTTTTGTTTCTTTTTGCACTCTACTTACCAAATCATATTTTTATATCCATTCACATGAATGAGTTCATTTTCTTCATTGTGGTATTACAGTGCAAGCAAATGGGATTTGAATTTTGCATTGTCTATAAGGAGTTTGCATGTTTTCCCTGTGTCTGTGTCGGTTTCTGTTGGGTGCTCCGGTTTGCTCCCACCCTTCAAAACTTATGGAGATGTGGGGGGGGGGGGGGGGTTGTTGGTCAATTGGGCAGCATGGGCTTGTGTGCTGTATGTCTAAATTTAAATGTAGAATTTAAGAACAGAAAGGACTCAAATTTGTTGGTTGAAAGATCCCGTTGAAGTATGAATGCCAAGTCTGAATGGACATTTCATGGATATTATCTTTCATCAATACAGTATATTTTTTTACCTACATCTGCCTCAACTTCCATACTTTCATGATTGGCTGGTAACAGGACCACTATCTCCCTGTGCCAACCACCAAATTAATGGAGCAATTCTTGACTCTCTGTCAAGAAGATTTAATGCCTTCTTTGTTTTTTTATTCCTGAACTTTTCACATAATTAATATCTGGGAAGATCTGAAGCCTTGAAGGTTTCATTGGACCTTGAGGAGTTTGATAAGTTCAGGCTCCCTCTGGTTATACTGGACAACAAAGATTTTTCTTCCTGAACATTTTGGGGGTATTTTATAGATTTGGCACTGCTGATTATGGAAATCACCTTAAAATGTTCCTATCACATACCGTTTTTAGATATAACCTAGTTTTGTGATTTCCTGTCATATTTTTAATATGCTTCAAGCATTCAAAACCAATAAGTGCAACATGTCATTGAAAATTCATGTTTTGCTTTCACACCTGTACATCTTCCCTGCTGAACCTGGTGCAGTCAGTGATAAAAATAGCAAAAGGTTTCATTAAGACATTGCGACCATGGAAAAGTGGTATCAGGGAAACTGGAATCCATCAATGCTGGCTGACTATTGTTGGACACTGACATGAGAGGCATCAGATGCTGAGTACCAACAAACATCAGCAGCAAAACAGTTTTAGGTCAGTTGAACTAATGCAATGTGTCAGTGCCATTAAGCGATTTACACAGACTAAATTCAACGGAAGTTAATTTATGGTTTCTCCAACTTCCTACATGATACAGCAAATCAGAAATTATTTTTGTGTTCAGCTTGAAGCTGTCTATCATAATCCCCAATTTTTTTTTCAGGAAGCAAACGTTTTGAAAGAAATTGCTGTCCTGTGTTATCAGCCCAATTCTGCATCTACAGTCAACAATAAATAATATTTTTGTCATCAAGTCTGACTTTTATAGTTGCGTCTTATATTTACCTTTTAAAGCTTAAAATAAAAATGTAGTTTCAGCATGATTATGCATGGAATTCTTGGGCTGCAAAATCATTTCTCAAATTAAGTGCCTATTGATTTCTGTTCAGAATTATAAATGTTGCAATGGAAAACCAAAGATATCCTTGTACTTTGGCTGTTCCCTAGTCATTAGGAGGGACATTTATTTCGCAGCACTTACATTTCAGCAATAATTAGCAGATGATTGCTCAAGGACAGGCTATTATAAATATGGCACCCATGTTACCGCTGAGCTACATGCAACATCTTCCTGTTAACTGTAAGTAAAGGATGATGTGGTATAATTAGAGATGGTCCTGATTTCAGAGATAGGGCCTATGTTTCCTCATGGACTGAAGAGCTTGGTGGTGGGTTAATAGATTCTGCTGCATAAAATACTCATGTGGTTTATCACCACAAAGCTAATTCTTTCAAAACTGAAATCAGATTTGGGGAGGAAAAGCATGATCTTGTGCTCCAAAAAAGATGCAACCGTCTTCATCAAAGGTAAACAAGTATGAACATTACTTATGAAATGTTGTTCCTAAAGCCAAAGTTTTCATGGATTTTGTGCTCAAATTTTGAAGCATAAATGTGATTAGGTATTCCATGTATCCATGCTCACAGGACATTTTTGAATGATGGGATCAGATTTTTCCATTTGGTGAAGACTGATTCCCTTCACTACTTGAAGTATCCGACTGCTACCTGTGACAGCACAATTCAGAGATCAGGATTCAGATCCCAACATGGTAGCCGTGGAATTTAAATTCGGATTATAGTTCAGACGACAAAGCAGCATCTAGTCTCAGTAATGCTGACCGCATAAAATTTATTGAAGGTCCTTCAAGAAATCTACCATCCTTGCTCATTCTGCCCCTTATATGACACAATGGTCCAACTCTTGTTTCCTTTAATGTCTTCTGAAATGATTGAGCAAACTAATCAGTTGAAGGGACCATTAAGAAAAGGCTATAAATATTCACTGTCAGCAAACGCCAGATCTCAAACACTGAATATTAAAGAAAAAAATGAATATTAAAGCAGGATTAATTTAACATCCTATAGCCCAACCTTGTGTTTGAATTCTCACCCATGATTGGAATCCACTCAATTCTAATGATTTACATGTCCTTCCTTGCCCCTACAGTCTCTCCCTGGACTCTCCTCTCTTATACCTCATCTTGTATTTGTCTTCTCCCCCTCCTCACCCTGAACTAATTATATTCTGGCTGCCTCTGGTACCTCCAACTCTCTCTGCCCATACACACTTCTCTCAAGTTCCTTCCTCCAACCTGATTATCTCCTGCTACCTCATTCCTTCCCACCACAATCAGATTCCTCCTCAGTTAGCTTTCACTTTTACTCCCCGTAGTTTAATGACCCACAAGTATTACTCCAATCCTCTCCTTCCCTGCACTCCAATTCTCATCCATTTGATTCTTCCCTCCCAGTTTATTTTCTGGGACTCTAAACGTTTTCTTTTTTTTTGAAGACTTTATTTAAAATTTTATAACATGAATACAATAGAAAATTACATTTAAAGAAAAATAAATAAAAAAATTAAAATAGTATGATTACAATATTACATCAGAAAACTACACAAAATAACCCCCCCCCCCCCCAAACGTTTTCTTTGCATTGATCATAAATTTAGATATACAGCACTGTAACCGGCCAATTCGGCCCTATGAGTCTGTGCCATTCAATTTACACTCCATTAACCTATACCCTGGTACGTTTTTTTTGAAGGGTGGGAAGAAACCAAAGCTCCCAGAGAAAACTCATGCCGATGCAGGGAGAATGTACAAACTCCCTTCAGACGTGGGATTCAAACTCAGGGCCGGTCCTGATTGCTGGCACTGTAAAGGTGTTGCACTAACCACTACGCCAATCATGCTGCCCCCTTTGTAACACCTCCCCCATAAATTCCGTCTGCTCTTTCCCCTGCCTCTATTTGATCCCCAATAACCATAACTTGCCAAATTTGGAGGATGTGGAGATGAGCCCTATCAAGTGGGTTTCATGCAAATCCATCTGTGAAGCCAATTCCAATCCAGCAACACTCATAATATGGCATACATTGGAAGCCAAATCCAGAGCAATAAAAAACGATGCAAGATATTACTGAGAAATGAACATCCCCATCACAATGGAATTTTTATTGCATTAAATTTGGTAGTACGAGGATAGTTGATAGTCACTGTTGAGATATGATATAGCTATGTTGGCAAGCAAACCTTTCCTATTACATATATATTGTTAGGTCTGCTTTGTTCATGAATGAGTGAGACAAACACCAGGCTGAGTCGAAATCAGGGTTCTTTGTTCTTTATTACCGGATTGTAACACTTGCGACTAACCATGTTAGTCGGAGAATGCATTCTGCCGTTATCAGCAAAATGGTGATTTTTTATACCCTTGGATATGTGCTTAGAACATCATCATATCATTACTTGTCCAATGACTAAAACTGTTGCTATCCTTTCCCTGCTAGCTTCCTGCCTCTCAATCCATCAATGTCTCTCTTATCTTGTAAGTACAAGGATGCATTTACATCTTGTTACAGCCCTGTACAGGGCAGGGTAACTCCTTACACATTCCCATCTCATGATGTTTTACCTTACAATATCGAGGCAGTCCCTTCTTGCATCTAAGCATTGCTCAGGTTTGTTTTAAAGTGGTGAAGTTCAAGTTCAGTTATCATCTGATTGTACAAGTACAATCGGACAAAACAGTTTTCTCAGGTCCTCAATGCAACACATTGCAAACACACATGCAGACATAATACACATACAGACAAATTATACATATACACAGTACTTATATATGAATATTGAAAGAGACAAATATCATTGTTAAATAAATAATTAAGTCAAGGAGGGTTTGCATGAGCAGTTCATCAGTCGTTCAGCAGTCTCACTGATGGGAAGAACATTTCTCAACCTGGTGGTTCTGGATCTAATACTCCTGTATCTCCTTTATATTCATGTATCTTTTTCTCAAAGGGAGTAGCTGATAGATGCTGTGCACAGGGTGCAGAGATCCTCAATGATTTTTTTCAATCCGTGTTTAGATAACAATTACGGTAAATCCAATCAAAGGCATGAGGGCAGGAGGGAGGGAGGGATTTTTTTTTAAATCAAAAAGGATAATCATACAAGTAAATACAGCTCAATTTGTGGTCCATTCAGCCTAAAATAAATTATCCTTTTAATTTCATGTACAAAATAATGCAGAATATCTCAGTTAATCTAGTTGCATACCATTGACTTTGATATTAACACTAATTATGTCTATTAACAAATGTGTGATATGTAGAAACCTTTGATCAATTACCCAAATGCAAAGATCCACTAAATGCACAGCTGAATCTTTGCAAAAGGATGTAGATTATTTAACACCAGATAGTGAAAAAAATATAAAAATGAACAAGAAATAATAGAACATCTTGTTTAAGATAATTAATTGATGGGCTTGTTCTATCAGTCTTCAACCTCACATCTTAAAACCATGAATATAGAAAATTGCATGTCAATTCAAAATGGGAAACATTAAATGGTGAATCTCATAAGCTATCAGCAACAAAATGTAATGTGTTGAATAGATTCGTAGGAAGGGGACCCAAGTTACAGAGAATATACCAGGAAATGATTGTGTACTTCTGACCATTGGAGCTTGTGCTGCTAACCTGAATTGAAAGAAAGCATGATGTTCATTGATGCATCAAGGCATTCCAAGAAACAGATCCAACTCATGTTGTAAAGATTGCACTAAATGAATGATGTAATATCAATAACTTCAAGAGACTGGAAGATATCAGACGACAGGCTTTTATTCCTATAAGAATGAACGTACACTCATGTTGCTGGTCCAATTCCAGAGTTTGTACTGAAGGAGGGAGTTGGGCGTAACTGCCTTTATTAGGGAATTCCAAGAGTAGGAGTCACGGAGTTAGTCATCAAGGAGGTAGGCTGGCCATACACACAGAGACGGTACAAATGGAACAAATAGCATTTCCGTGATGTCACCACATTCACCTCCTCTTTTAAAAGAAAGTCCAGTGAGGTGGAGTGGGTTCAGTATCTATCACTAATTCAGCCAGTCCGGTCTTTTCTGTCTCTGGAACTGCCATAGTGCTGGCTGTGGCTCAGATGCTGGTTCCTGGACAATGTGATGCACGACAACAGTTTGTAGGTCTGGTGACTAGGGTGGTGCAGCTGTGGTGGGGGTCAGAGTAAAGTATTGGGATATGTGGTGGTTGGTCGTGGTGGTAGGAGCAGCTGGGGTGGGGGCAGGGTAAAGTATTGGGATATGTGGTGGTTGGTCGTGGTGGTAGGAGCAGCTGTGGTGGGGTTAGAGTAAAGTATAGGGATATGTGGTGGTTGGTCGTGGTGGTAGGAGCAGCTGTGGTGGGGGTCAGAGTAAAGTATTGGGATATGTGGTGGTTGGTGTCACATTTGTGGCCCGAAATGTGAAGTTAATGAAACATTAAACACAAGTTTTATCAGGTAAATTTCTCAGTGGCTTTATTCTCCCATTTCCTTTGTTCTCCTGCTTGTGTTCTTATCTCTCTCTCATACCACGTAACTTCTGGTACATCTCATACATATTCATTATCATGACATCCCTCCTTTAATCAGAAATAAACTTTACCTTCACTTATCAATATCCCTCGGAAACATACAAACATCGTAACTAATGGTAATACTATAACTCAACTACATAAAATTTACTTCCTACAGCACTCATACATGAACTTTATGATATGTCTTGGGTAAACTTATACCTCTCATTTTGTTCATTTTAGATTGGTCACAGTGTTTGAGCTACCGAAAGAAAATAGACACACACACCGAGAGCAGTTCAGTTTATACAAATGTTTATTACTAATTCAAAAGCTGATTTCACACTACAATATGCAAGCCCTTCCCAACTATACTTATCAACGCTTGGACTAGTCCCAACTGCCGAAGCGAGGCAATGACTGCACACTTGTAGTAGGTTGTCAGGGCGCTGGTAGCAGCTTCTCCACCTCCCCCGACCGGGACGTTGCTTGGACTCTGGCTGTTCTTCCTTCTTGACAAGGGATGTTCCCACCCCTCGGAGAATCTAAACTTCAGCAGCAGGACCACAGGCTTATATACCCCAAAAATAATTAATCATGCGCCTACTCCTTCTAATATTTGTCAGTCAAAATCAAAACTGAACATTACATTCTACAATTTAGAAGATTAATTATTATGGAACCAGGATGTTATAATTTCCTGGTTTATCTCGTAGATACAAAGACTTATTAAAACTTCTCGAGCAAGACAGGTTGTGACCAATTCGTCAATTTCAGAGTGTTGCATTTGACAACTGCTTTCCCTGGGCTTCACAGTGGAATTCCATTTCAAAGTGTATCTTCAGATAAGTCCCCATGGCTGAGTTTAATTACATCTGCTAGTTCTGAAAGTAAGGTGACCTGCGTGTGGACTCAGTGTCGTCAGTTCCACATAAGCAAAAAGCATCTGGGTACATGGTTTTAATCCTCCATTACATGATATAAGATTAAATACTGTCCCAAAGTTCTTATTAAAACTATGGCACAAAGTCTTCGTATCGTTTGGGCGCTTTCTGGTTTCGTTTCGGCCTACCTGCGATATTGTCGTCGCTTCTCGGTTGTTCCCTCTCAGCGTCGGAAATACTGCTCGCCACGGCTTCTGGCACTCTAGTCACTTCATCAGGAGTGCTGGTAACTGCCTCTGGAACATCATCAGGTCTCTCAGTTTCAGCATCTCGTATTGGCCTTTCAACCTCTTCATTTGATATATCTCTGGACTGGTACCTTTTTACACCTGATAAATTTCTCTTATACAGGACTCCAGTCAGAGACTTGACTGTCACCATACTGCCACTTCTGGATACGACAGTATAGGGTTGATGGCAATAAGGTGTGTCTAGCTTACCACCAGTTTCATGCCTCACGAGAACATTATCTCCTGGCATGATGTCTGAGTACTTGGCTCCACGTTTCGAATCTGTGTACAGCTTTGCTGCACCTTGCTTTTCAGCCTTGTGGTCCCTCATCTCCTGGTCGTCTCGGATTTCCTTTATTTCTGGCATTTTTGTGCGGATTTTTCTCCCAAAAAATGCTTCAGCAGGACTTTTTCCAGTGGTTGCATGAGGCGTTGCTCGATAGACAGCCACATAAGATAGCAATGCTTCTCGCCAATTTTGTCCTTCTGCGTGTGCAATCCTCAATCGTTTTTCAATGGACTGATTTTGTCTCTCTACTTCTCCGTTGGCTTGCGGCCATTTCGGAGTTACTTTATGATGGTGGATACCTGTGGTCCACATGTATTCCGCAAATGTCTCTGAAATGAATTGTGGACCATTGTCAGAGTATAATGTAACAGGTAATCCATATCTTGCGAATATCTCTGCTAATGCTTGTATTGTTTTTTCAGTGGTTGCGGACTTCAACACCACGTACTCATAGTTTCTGCTGTAGTAATCTATCACTACCATAATTGATTCACCCGTCGGTAAAGGTCCAAGAAAATCAATAGCTATGTCGATCCATGGTCCTGTCGGAAGTTGCGTACTCCGTATCGGTTCTGGCGGATTACTCCTACTTGTGATTTGACATCCGTGACAAGTTTTAACAAATTTCTCTGCATCTTTATCACAACCTGGCCACCATACCTTGGTCCTGAGGTTTTGCTTGGTACCAACAATACCTAGGTGTCCTTCATGCGCTAAGGATACGATCTTCGGTCTCAATCTTTGCGGTATCACCAATCTGCAACCTCTTAATACACACTGTCCGATGCAACAAAGTTTGTCTCTAATGGGAATGTAAGCCTTGTGAGTACACTTGTCCCATTGTCCACTCTGTATGCATTCTCTTACTTCCATGAGTTCTGGATCACGTTCGGATTCTCTCTCGACTTCCTTCGTAGTCACAGATTTCGGTGTTGCCTGAATAGCTACGAATCGTACAAAGCTCTCTGTTTCTGTTCCCAATTCTGACTTGGATTGTGGACCACCATCCTTCACCAATCTGGACAGCGGATCTGCAATGTTTGTTTTCCCTGCAATGTGGATTACTTTATATTTGTAGGGTTGTAGTCTGAGTACCCATCTCTCTATTCTGGCACATGGTTTGGATCTAGGTGCATAGATCACCTCTAATGGCTTATGATCTGTGATGAGTTCAAATTCAATGCCGTATAAATAAGCATGGAACCTCTCATAGGCCCATACAAGTCCGAGTGCTTCTTTCTCTGTCTGAGAGTATCTTCTTTCCACATCTGATAACGCTGGCATAGGCAATGATTCTTGGTCCTCCATCATGCATCTGGACCAACACGGCTCCTAAACCAACCGGGCTGGCATCCGCTATGACTTTGGTTGATGCCGCCGGATCGTAATATCCAAGAGTTTTTGCATCTGTCAGGCTTTCCTTCAGCGCTGTGAACACTTTCTTCTGCTCAGATCCAAAATGAAAAGGTACACCTTTCCTGGTTAGTTTCCTTAGTGGTTCTGCCACTGTAGCGAGATTAGGAATGAACTTTGCACAAAAATTGACCAATCCCAGGAAACTCCTCACCTCTGTTGTGTTCTGAGGTGCACGTGCCTCTGCAATAGCTTTCACCTTGGCCTCTGCAGGGTTTAGTCCTTTCCGTGTAAGTCTGTGTCCCATGAAGTCCATTTCTGACACACCGAACTGGCACTTGTTTCCATCCATGGTAAGGCCTGCCTCCTGTAGTCTAGATAGTACACGCCTCAACCGTTTGTCATGCTCTTCCTTCGTTGGTGCATGGACTATGATGTCGTCAGAAATGTTGGCAACTCCAGGAATGCCTTGAATCACTCGATGGATTTCATACTGATAGATCTCCGAAGCTGCATTAATTCCAAATGATAGTCTCTTGTAACGATACAATCCACAGTGAGTCACAAATGTTGTCACATCTCGGGAACCTGGATCCAGCTCTAATTGATGATAGCCCCATTTCAGATCAATTTTTGAGAATACCTTGCTGGTAGTTAGTTCTTGAAGTATTTCCTCCACTGTTGGTATAGGGTGTCGTTCTCTAATTATAGCTTCATTGGCCATTCTCATGTCAACACATAGTCTTATGTCACCCTTTAGTTTGGGCACAATCACTACGGGACTGACCCATTGTGTCGAATGTTCCACCGGTTCAAGAATGTCTTGTTCGATCAATTCTTTAATTTTGGCTTCGACTTTCCCACGAAGTCCAAACGGAGTTCGGCGCATTGGTTGTGCATTTCATCTACCGCTAGCTTCAATTGTCGACCTTTCAGCTTTCCTACTCCTTGGAAGACTGCGGGGAATTCTTGCTTCATATCCTCGTATGACTGAATTGAATTGACACAAGCTCCAATATGAAGTATTGCCATGTCTTGCGCCGTGCTTCTACTCAGCAATGGTTCTCCCCTCTCTTCTATGATCATAAACTCTGCTTCGGTGTACTTATCTCCAGCTTCAACAGTTGCAGTAAAACATCCAATGGTCTGCAATGGCTTGGTTGCTGTGTATGGATACAGTTTCTTTGAACACTTCTTTGAGGTACAGATGATCTTTTTCCTTTTCAACTTCTCCCATAAATGTCGATCAATCACATTACTGTCACTGCCTGAGTCTACAATGACCTGAACTGTCACTCCACCAATGATCTCATGATGTACTTCATTCAACGTAAATTGGTAACAACTCTGTCCCTCCTGGGTATCATCATCGTCACCGTCTATCTGGCGAATGGTATCTTTCTTTCCAGGATACTTTCCTTTCCCCCAGGCTTTGCCTTTGGAAGTTGTACTCTTCCTCTTCTGGTCTGCATTGGACTTGCTTTTGCACTTCTTTGCAAAATGGTCCTTACCTCCACACTTTCTGCAAACTTTGCCTTTGGCCGGGCAATATGGGTCTTTTCCAAAGTGACCTCGGTTTCCACATCGATAACACTCCACGTCCTGTGTCGACGTATATCTTGGCTGATTATGGCGATGTGAGAGCCTCTTAATTTGCTGGCTTGAGTTGTCTTTCAGGGTCATGGTATGAAATTGCCCTTCAACAGCCTCTAATGCAGCAGCAATGGTTAAAGCATCGGTGAGTTCCAACTCACTCCCTCTTTCCAGTAGACGTCTTCTGAGTTTATCTGATCTGCAGTGCTGTACGACTTGATCCAGTAATTGGTTGTCCAAATCAGCTGGCATGTAATTGCATCCAACAGCTAGCTGGCGTAGTCTCGTCTCGTACTGAGCAATTGTCTGGCCATCTTCTTGTCTCGTTCTCCGAAACAAATGGCGTTGAAATGTAGCATTCGGTGTCACTACATAGTGTGCATTTAATGCATCTACCGCTTTCCGGTACTCATCCTTTCTTCCAGTATTCAAAAGTGTTTTAAATGTTTCCCGAACTGCGGGTCCAGCCGTGAAAAGAAGTAACGCCCTTCTCTGTGCTTTTTGTTCAACTGTACCGGTATCTAGAAATAGGCCACGACTGTCGGCGTAGGATTCAAATTCTTCCAGCCATGCCTTCCACTTCACACTTACAGTGCTTGCATCACCCGTTGGGTCAAAATGAGCAATTCCACTATGTGTTAGAAAGTCACCGTCTGCACCAGCCATGAGGAAATATTCCAGCCCCAAAAGTACTGAGACAAAGAGAAAAGTCTTATCACCTTGAAGTTGCCTGTAATCCTCTGTAATCTTGTTTAGTCTTTAATTTTCTTCAAGCTTCTTCCATCCTCGTCGCCAATGTCACATTTGTGGCCCGAAATGTGAAGTTAATAAAACATTAAACACAAGTTTTATCAGGTAAACTTCTCAGTGGCTTTATTCTCCCGTTTCCTTTGTTCTCCTGCTTGTGTTCTTATCTCTCTCTCATACCACGTGACTTCCGGTACATCTCATACATATTCATTATCATGACAGTTGGTCATGGTGGTAGGAGCAGCTGGGGTGGGGGGTCAGAGTAAAGTATTGGGGCATGTGGTGGTTGGTCGTGGTGGTAGGAGCAGCTGTGGTGGGGGTCAGAGTAAAGTATTGGGATATGTGGTGGTTGGTCATGGTGGTAGGAGCAGCTGGGGTGGGGGGTCAGAGTAAAGTATTGGGGCATGTGGTGGTTGGTCGTGGTGGTAGGAGCAGCTGTGGTGGGGGTCAGAGTAAAGTATTGGGATATGTGGTGGTTGGTCATGGTGGTAGGAGCAGCTGGGGTGGGGGCAGGGTAGGGTTCCCAGGTAAGTAGTAATTGATCGTGGTGGTGGGGCTCACTGGGTGGGTTTGCCCATGCCTCTGAAACAGGACTGGTCCTGGGGACGTCAACCAGGTTGGCAGTGTGGTCCCCACCGTGGACTTCCTGGGGAAAAAAAACATATGTTTATGTGGCATGGTTTTGGTGGCCATACACAGGAGGGACCTAATCACGTAGAGCAGCTTGGGGAGTACTGCTTACTAATGGGAAATCTTAGGCCTTTCAATTTTATGACTAGGAGGACTGCCTTCTCCCTTTCCTCCTGGCCATTTCCCCAGGGGCTGTATCTGGTGCATCCATTAGTGGCAATGCCCTGCACCAATAGGTACTGATGAAACCTGTTGCTCATAAAAGAGGACCCCCCCCCCCCCCCCATCCCCGGTCGCTTTGGACGTAGTTCGGGTACTCAAATAGGGTAAAGATGTTGTACAGTGCCTTTACGACTCTGGTCGTGGTCATGTCCGGGCAGGGGATGGTAAATGGGAATCAGGAGTACTCATCCACAACGTTGAAAAAGTGCACAGTTTGTGGAGGGCAGGGGCCCCTTGAAATCCACGCTCAGGCTTTCGAAGGAGTGGGTAACCTTCATCAGGTGTGACTTGTCGGACCGGTAGAAGAATGGTTTGAACTTAGCACAGACTCAGCAGTTTCTGGTCAGTGGCCTGATATTGTCAATGGAGTAGGAAAGGTTTTGGGCTTTGACAAAATGAAAAGTCCTGGTGAACACAGAGTGGGAGAGGTCATCGTGGATGGCTTGGAGTCAGTCGGACTGCGAGCTGGAACATGTCCCCCGGGAGTGAGCATCTGGAAACTCATTGAACTTCCCATGCCGATACAAGATGTCATAGTTATAGGTGGAGAGTTTGATTCTACCCTGCTGGTTATTTCTATGCATAAAAGTGACTGCTTGTTGGTCAGTCAACAGGGTAAGTTGTTTGCTGGCCAGGTAGTGCCTCCAGTGCTGCACTGCCTCAACAATGGCCTGGGCCTAATTCTTGATGGAGGAGTGCTGGATCTCGGAGCCATGGAACGTGTGGGAGAAAAATGCCACGTGACTGTCTGCTTGGTTAAGGGTGGCGGCTCACTTTGAGGAAGGTCACTCCATAAATAACTTTCTTTGTCCACAAAATGTACCTGAGCTCAATCCTTTTAGTAATGTCTTTCCCAGCAGGTTTTATCCAGTCTAAACCACTGTATGTTTAATGGAGTTCATAAACAAACAATCTTCACTGAAAGTCAGCCAAACTGGCAGATATCATGAGGTGGGTGAAACATGCAGGGTGCTTAGTTCTTTTTTAATGATTGCACATCACGTCTGAACAAATAAGTTCCTTTTGTTGCATAGAAAAACGCATTAATAAGCTTGACTTCACAAACCTGCAGCAAAGAGAATCCTGTCTCTTGATCAGCTTTTATCACTCATCTTTTATTACATTATGGGAAAGGAGATTGTTTTTGATTCTTCTATCAACCACCCTCTTTACTGGTTCCCAAAGCTGGACAAAGGTTTAATTAAGTTCTGTTGCTGTGCATTATATTAAATGCATAATTGGTAATAGTTTTACATGTTGGATTTCCTTAGATGTGCAGGACCATTTAGACTTACTGATTATATTATGTTTTAATACAGCAGCTATCAATTTGGTTCCTAAAATGGTGAGTTTTTAAATACCTTAATGTTTCTCTCTCTCTTAGTCATTCACATCAGAGTGAATTTCGTTTGAATAGGAATTAAAAGAAGAATATTTTCTCTGCTTCTTGAAGAAAACTGATTACAAAGGAGCCAATACGTTTTTTTCCAACCATGTGTTTTAAGCTTGATACAGAGTCTCACAAATCTTGGAAGAAAAGGGTAAATCTCAGATGTGTATGGACTTTAATTAGTATTAATGTCACACCATTTCCTTCCCTGCCAAAGGCAGGAACTAGAACTGAATTTAACAATGGTGAAGTTTACTCCAGCAGGAGTTATCTTCCATTTGAAGTTTTAAATATTGTTGGTCCCAATTTGGGGCACAAAGCACTGTGAGAGCAGGAGGTAATGATGAGTGGTCTCTTGGCCATGAGATAGCACAGACCAGTAAATCTTTTCAGAATATTGTCATGTCAGATTAGAAAATGGAGTTGGGTTCTGCAAGAAACACTTGTTTTAAGAGGCAGCTGGTCTGGGAGACATTCTGGTAAGGAGAAGCCTAAAAAAGGTCTTTCTGTCAACATTTTTTGTTGGGCAGTCGGTGAAGGGAGAAAAAAACACACACACAGAAATGCTGGAGGAACTCCAATGGTCTGCAGCATCTACAGTATGTAAAGATATATTACCAATGTTTAGTGTCTGAGTCCTTCTTTCAAGATACTAGCAAAAAGCAGGCAGTTGTCTGAATAAAGCCTGGGGAGAAAAATGGGGGAAGAATGGAAGGGGGAGGAATCCAGACCAACAGTCAAAATATATTAATAAAAACACAAAATGATTGGTTTAGCAGTTAGTGCAATGCCTTTACAGAGCCAACGATTGGGACCGGGGTTTGAAAGCCACGCTGTCTGTAAGGAGTTTGTACATTCTGCCTGAGTCTGCGTGGGTTTTCCTCAGGACTCAAGTTTCCTCTCACCATTCAAAATGTACCAGGGGTGTAGATTAATTGGGTGTAAATTGGGTGGCAGGGACTTGTGGGTCGAAATGGCCTGTTACCACGTTGTATGTCTCAATTTACAAAAAAACTGTACTCAGGAAAAGATACATACACAAAAGCTGACTGCAAACACAGAAAAAAAAATTGATAACAAATAATGTGCAAACTAAGATGAGTCTCTGATTTAATTTGTGGTAAAGGAGTCTGATGTGAAAAGGTAGCAACTGTTGATGAACCTAATGGTACATGTTTTGTGAAATCTATATCTCTTTCCTGATGGCAGCAGTGAGAACAAAGGATGTGTGGATCCTTAATGATTACAGCTGCATTCTAACAGCACTATTCAATATAGATGTTATCGATTGTGCGGTGAGTTTTACCTGTGGTGCACTGGGCTGTGTCCACTACAGGGCTTTCCACTTAAGGAATTGGTGCTCCATACCAGGGTGTGATGGTCACCACACATCTGTAGAAGTTTGCAAAGGTTTCTAATGTCAAACTTCGCAAATACTTGATGAAGTAGAGGTGCTGACTTGCTTTCTTAAATTTGTACATACAACACGGTAACAGGCCATTTCAGCCCATGAATCCAAGCCACCCAAATTATACCCAATTAACCTACACCTTCAGTACATTTTGAATGGTGGGAAGAAATTGGAGTCCTGAGGAAAACCCACACAGACACAGGGAAAATGTACAAACTCCTTACAAACAGCGTGGCCTTCAAACCCCAGTCCCAATTGCTGGCTCTGTAAAGGTGTTGCACTAACTGCTACATTAACCATGCTGCCCTGTCTTCTCGATGATATTAATATGTTGGTTGCAGGAAAGGACCCAACCTTGAAAGGTCCTTCCTTCCTTGAATAAAATCAACTCTCATTTGTGCGACGATGGATCAAAAGGTATAATTCAGGATATTCAACTGAAGTATCAACCATTCGACAGATGCTGATCTCCCCAGAGTTCCTCCAGCAGTTTATTTTTATCAAACATTATATGACGTACTACAGTCAGTATTTAAATATATACTCACAATCATGAAAAAAAAATCACCCTTTGCAGAAAATTTGGAGTTATCAGTTTGTTGTTTCTTGCGAGAATGACAATCTAGCTCTTCTCTCTTGCAACTTCTTACCTCACATCCACCAAGACTCTTACCCCAGCTACCCCTGCAGGTAGTCACTGGTTGCCATTGTTTCTTCATTGTCAGCCAATGCATCCTGGCAATATGGAAGGATTGGTTCGCCTGAACATTCCTTCAACTTTTCAGCCTCAGATAAGAACAATAGCTGTGGACACAGGTGGACGAATCTGAATGCAGACAAGAGCACAGTCAAAACCATATCACTGCCACTAAAATATAAACTCAGGATTTGCAAACGTAGCTCTTTGATATCCATTCCACAAGTTCCAAGTATGCTGATTTCACTGACATCTGTATGATCTTGATTTGGTTCGAGTTACAGGGAAAGGTTGTGCAGACTGGGGCTTTTTTCACTGGAGTGTAGAAGATTGAGGGGGGACTTGATAGAGGTGTTTAAGATTTTAAAAGGGACAGACAGAGTAAATGTGGATAGGCTTTTTCAATTAAGAGTGGGGGAGATTCAAACTAGAGGGCATGGTTTAAGATTGAAGGGGGAAAATTATAAGGGGAACATGAGGGGAAATATCTTTACACAAAGGGTGGTAGGGATGTGGAATGAGCTTCCAGTAGACGTGGTTGAGGCGGGATCATTGGTTACATTTAAGGAAAGACTAGATAGTTACATGGAGAGGAGAGGACTGGAGGGGTATGGACCGGGTGCTGGTCAGTGGGACTAGGAGGGTGGGGATTTGTTACAGCATGGACTAGTAGGGCCGAACTGGCCTGTTCTGTGCTGTAAGTGGTTATATGGTTATATGGTTAACTACCGCTCAGCTTTTTGAGCACACGAGTTTGTGCTATTTCAGTAGCATCATTGTGTTTATTTTATTGATGCTATTTTAATCAGGCAACCAGGATTATATTTCAACAATTAAATATCATGCACAGAATAAATGAAAGCAGAAGGAGCATGGTTTTGCTCAATTCCACATTTCCTTGAAAATAACCACAATGGTGTAATAAAGTTGCAACCCCTGCAAATCTTCACCATTTTGTTCCAAGGTGGAGAGATGGGAATGTAGCAGAAATGTGTCACTCGTCTTCTAAACACTTCATTCTAACTTTAGGGTATGGTAAAATAATTTACTGATTTATCAACCAAATTTCCTCAGTCATGAGTTGTCCAGTTCACTGCAGCTAAAATATGGCTTTTGAACAAATGCAAAATGATTACTTTAAAAAAAAATATTTGGTTTAGATTTTATTTACATTTTTCAATAGTAGAGTTTTATTTTAATTATTGGGTTCATATTTGATATTGTAATAGGATAATCATGAACCCAAATCACTAACCACTAACAGAATCAATAATCACTAACCCAAAACAGAAAAATCTTATCCATTTTGGGTGGATCGTGATATTAAAATATAATTGAGAGAAAATGCACAATGTGTTCAATTAAATACATTAATTTTAAGAATTTTAAGAGTAAGTGAGTCACTGTCCTTAATTTTTTATTATTATTACATTTATTACTATTATTACATTTATTTAGGACACCACAACTTTGTGGTGAAAGAGCTTGTACTGTGTTGCACGCTATATTCTACACATCAGTGCCTGGTGTGTAGAAATATCTTGATTCAGTGAATGAAGAAAGTAAATATGGGCTCAGAAAACACCCTCTATTCACGCAAAAATGTTGGAAGAACTAAGCAGGTCATGTAGTATCATAGGAGATAAAGATAAAGTATATAACAAACTTTCCAGGCCTGAGCCCATCTTCGAGGTATAAAGATAACTCGAAGAAGGGCTCATGTCTGAAACATTGGTCATATACCTTTACCTTCTATGGACACTGTGTGACCAGAGTTCGTCAAGCATTTTTGTGCCCTCATCTGCGGACTTTCATGTTTCACTACACTCTTTTCACACATCTTTCCATTTTTAATTACAATGAAATTACTCCTCACAGGGTCAGACAAATGTCAGACAAAGAAGCTCTGTTGGATCAGGGATCAGGAGATGATGTTGTCCAGCAGGTTCTTTGGAAGTCATGAATGAGATGTTTATCATAGTAGATTTCAGGCAGAGCCAGCCTGTGTGGCTGCAGCAAGTTAGGTTCTTAAATACAGGCAAGTAACTCAGGAAGCAATTAACAAAGGAATTCCAGTGAAGTTACAAAGGATTCACTCTAGATGCTATCCTTTCTATACTGCAAGCTTATCTGAAACCAAATGATGAAACTTGCTGAACAGATTTTAACTAAAAGCAACAATCTGGACCATAATCCAAACATTAGAGTTTTGGTACACATTCTGTACCTTAATCAACAATAAATCTTATGGAACTAATGAGCATTTACTTCCATTAATACTCACTTATTCTTGTTATTTCCTCCTTTTCCTTCACATTGCCTACTGCAAGGCCAGGGTTCCTGGCTCTTAGAACCACACCATCAAGGAATGATCAGACAGGCTTCAGACAGGCCAGACTTAGAGAAAGACATAATTGGGATGATGTATATATAAAAAAATACTCAGGAAGGTGAGCTGAAAAGGGATAAAAAATAAGGTAAGAATGTTATTCTTGCCAGGACTACAGGTATAATGCATGGAGCTCAGCAGAAAACAGAGATAACAGGTGATTGAGTGACTGACATAAGGGAGAGGATTCCTTTCGGAGCATATCCAAAGTTCCATGAAAATAAACTTCCCAAGAAACTTCTTTCCACAATGGATTGGAATGAGTAGGGTGGCCACAGCTGTAAGTGTGGGTGTTCTGAGAAATGGAAGATACTTTTTATCCTGACAAAAACACTTCTGTCTTGCAGGTTGAAATGCTGGTAAAATTTTATATTCCTCTCAGAGACCCTATGAGTTGAGTCATAATTAAACAAAAAATTCACAATTACCAGCGTCATGTTCAAGGAAGTCCACAGTTTTTCTTTCGTTGTGATCCCATTGATAACTTTCTATTAATCAGAATGGGGAAATGAATAGTTCTCTGCCTCTCTTCTTATCCTAATAATTTTGCAGTAAACCTGGTTAAAAGATGAGACTCACTTTAAGATCAAATGTTGTAGAGCACGTTATACATTTTGGTTCATATTTGTCTGCATTATGAGTACTGACAATAACCACACCAGCAGTGCGAGTATAAGACACCTTTAATAAACTAATATGTATACTAAGAGGTCTTATCTCTCTGCAAGACGAACCTGGAAGGCAAGACTGTAGCTCTGGACTGCTTTATATACAAGGTCACCGAGATGACCTCTGGTGACCTAGTGGTGTAATTACATATCACCACATTCACCCCCCTTAAAAATTGTTATTTCCCTCCCCCACCCCGTCCTTCTTCCCTTGTTTGTAAGTTCATAATTCCAAATTTTTCGTGGCTTCCATTGCCTTCTGAACCTCCTCGGTAGTGGTATAGGGGTGGGGAGTGCGGTCTGCCTTTCGGCCTTTCTTGGTGGAGGTGTGGGAGTGGGAAGTACTGTTTGGTCATGTGGCCGTGTGGGCTGGGTATCCTCTTGTATGGGATTAAGTCCTGCCATCAAGTCTAGGGTGGTGATATTTTGTGGGGCGGGTGTACCCAGGGTCCTGATTTCCGGGGTGGGTGGTATAGTCCTCTGGGGTGACAAGATGGATGACTGTTCTAGTGATTGCTGCTGCGTTCCTTGTTGATCCGTAGACATCTGTGTTTCCTCTGCATTGTTCGCACATCCGGCGGTGCGAGATCCCTGGTGGGCACCGAGTCTTCTCTTCCATCTGGGAATGTGACGAAGGCATACTGAGAGTTCTTGTGTCTTATCTCCACTTGATCCACCAGCAGGTCTGCTTTGTGGGGTCTGCAGTGCTTCCGGAGGAGAAGAGGTCCCGGTGTCATCATCCATTTAGGCAGCACTGTGCCTGTCATGGCTTTCCTTGTGAAAGAAAAGATACGTTCACATGGGGTCATGTTAGTGGCAGTACACAACAAAGATCGTATAGAGTGTAGGGCTTCTGGCAACACTTCTTGCCATCTAGTAACAGGCAGGACTTTTGCTTTTGTGAGAGATGAGTAAAACTAGTATGGATATATGTGTAATGAATAAAGCCAGTATGAAAAGGATAAGGGTATATGCCTAAAGATTCCGCCCTGCTCCAGCTCCCTCAACAGCCCCTAAGGCTAGAGCTGGATGAGGTCCTCACCCTGGATGAGACATATAAGGCAATCGAACAACTGAAAAGTGGCAAAGCAGCAGGTATGGATGGAATCCCCCCAGAGGTCTGGAAGGCTGGCGGCAAAACTCTGCATGCCAAACTGCATGAGTTTTTCAAGCTTTGTTGGGACCAAGGAAAAATGCCTCAGGATCTTCGTGATGCCACCATCATCACCCTGTACAAAAACAAAGGCGAGAAATCAGACTGCTCAAACTACAGGGGAATCACGCTGCTCTCCATTGCAGGCAAAATCTTCACTAGGATTCTACTAAATAGAATAGTACCTAGTGTCGCCGAGAATATTCTCCCAGAATCACAGTGCGGCTTTCGCGCAAACAGAGGAACTACTGACATGGTCTTTGCCCTCAGACAGCTCCAAGAAAAGTGCAGAGAACAAAACAAAGGACTCTATATCACCTTTGTTGACCTCACCAAAGCCTTCGACACCGTGAGCAGGAAAGGGCTTTGGCAAATACTAGAGCGCATCGGATGTCCCCCAAAGTTCCTCAACATGATTATCCAACTGCACGAAAACCAACAAGGTCGGGTCAGATACAGCAATGAGCTCTCTGAACCCTTCTCCATTAACAATGGCGTGAAGCAAGGCTGTGTTCTCGCACCAACCCTCTTTTCAATCTTCTTCAGCATGATGCTGAACCAAGCCATGAAAGACCCCAACAATGAAGACGCTATTTACATCCGGTACCGCACGGATGGCAGTCTCTTCAATCTGAGGCGCCTGCAAGCTCACACCAAGACACAAGAGAAACTTGTCCGTGAACTACTCTTTGCAGATGATGCCGCTTTAGTTGCCCATTCAGAGCCAGCTCTTCAGCGCTTGACGTCCTGCTTTGCGGAAACTGCCAAAATGTTTGGCCTGGAAGTCAACCTGAAGAAAACTGAGGTCCTCCATCAGCCAGCTCCCCACCATGACTACCAGCCCCCCCACATCTCCATCGGGCACACAAAACTCAAAACGGTCAACCAGTTTACCTATCTCGGCTGCACCATTTCATCAGATGCAAGGATCGACAATGAGATAGACAACAGACTCGCCAAGGCAAATAGCGCCTTTGGAAGACTACACAAAGAGTCTGGAAAAACAACCAACTGAAAAACCTCACAAAGATAAGCGTATACAGAGCCGTTGTCATACCCACACTCCTGTTCGGCTCCGAATCATGGGTCCTCTACCGGCATCACCTACGGCTCCTAGAACGCTTCCACCAGCGTTGTCTCCGCTCCATCCTCAACATCCATTGGAGCGCTTTCATCCCTAACGTCGAAGTACTCGAGATGGCAGAGGTCGACAGCATCGAGTCCACGCTGCTGAAGATCCAGCTGCGCTGGATGGGTCACGTCTCCAGAATGGAGGACCATCGCCTTCCCAAGATCGTGTTATATGGCGAGCTCTCCACTGGCCACCGTGACAGAGGTGCACCAAAGAAAAGGTACAAGGACTGCCTAAAGAAATCTCTTGGTGCCTGCCACATTGACCACCACCAGTGGGCTGATATCGCCTCAAACCGTGCATCTTGGCGCCTCACAGTTTGGCGGGCAGCAACCTCCTTTGAAGAAGACCGCAGAGCCCACCTCACTGACAAAAGGCAAAGTTGGAAAAACCCAACACCCAACCCCAACCAACCAATTTTCCCCTGCAGCCGCTGCAACCGTGTCTGCCTGTCCCGCATCGGATTTGTCAGCCACAAACGAGCCTGCAGCTGACGAGGACTTTTACCCCCTCCATAAATCTTCGTCCGCGAAGCCAAGCCAAAGAGAAGATATAATAGAATGTAGGAAGTAAAGTTAGTCTGAATAAGATAAGGGTCTTCTAAGACAGAGTTAGCAAGTTCCGCATATGTAATTAGTAAGCCTTAGACAGAATTAGCAAGTTCTGCATATAAGAGTTAGTAAGCTCTGAGGGTTGGGAAGGTGTGAATAAGGACAAAGGCAGGTGAATAAGGACAATGACATGATGGGACACAGACAGGATTACCCCTGGTTCTCCAAGTTCACAGAAACAGCACGTAGGCAGACAGGATTGCCTAATGCCAAACTTATCCAGGAGGCAGAAGAATGTAAAGGGGGGGTGGAGGGTACCTCTACACTGAAATGAACTGTATAAAAGTTGGGTGAGCCCCAGTATGTGTGTGTATTCCCAGGGTAAGGGGAAGCACCCAACTTTGCATTGTTGTTCTTTGTTCTCAATTTTTGTCGCGAGCAAATTCTGTGAAGGTACTTCTGTTTCTCACACTTTTAAAGTCAAGAGGACTGTTTTCCAGATAGTGGAATTTTCCCTTTCAACTTGTCCATTCCCCCTGGGATTGTAGCTTGTAGTGCGGCTGGTAGCAATCCCTCTTTCGTGCAGGTACTGCTGTACTTCTGCGCTCATGAATGCAGCACCCCGTCTGTGTGTATGTAGGTAGTTCGGGTACCCAAATATGCTGAAAATGGGTTGGAGGCATTTTATAACAGTGACTGCTGATGCATCGGAACATGGGATTGTGAAGGGGAAACAGGAATATTCATCTATTACGTTTAAGAAATAGACATTTCTATTATTGGACGGGAGCGGGCCTTTAAAATCGAGGCTGAGGTGCTCAGATGGTTTGGTAGCTTTTATCAGGGTGGCTTTGTCTGGACGGTAAAATTGTGGTTTGCATTCCGCACAGATGGGGCAGCTCTTGTTCACTGACCTCACTTCCTCTACCGAAAATGGGAGGTTTTGGGTTTTAATGAAGTGAAACAGTCTAGCAACCCCTGGGTGGCCCAGCTCATTGTGCAAGCTCTTCAAATGGGATGTGTAGTTAAGGATTGCACAAGAGCTTCTGGACAGCGCGTCCAAGGGCTTGTTGAGTCTCCCGGGGTGGTATAGAATGTTGTAGTTAAATGTAGACAATGTAGCCCTCCTGTCTGTTCAGGACAGACAGGCTGCAGTGTTGTTTCTTCGTAAGGCGTAATGGGGGGGTGAGGCCCGTTGTGCATTATTGTAATGCCTTCTAACTGGCACTGAAAATCTAACCCCAATAGTACTGGGGCACAGAGGTGAGGGAGTACTAGTAATTTGAAGCCTTTGTATTTTGTGCCCTGGATTTCTAGAGTAACCCTGTAAAACTGTTTTACCTCAGCTGCAAGGCTGCTGGCTGCTAACAGGATCTGGTGCTCACTCGGGCATGTGGGGAGGGCCAGGCGGTTGACTAATCCCTGGTCAATAAAACTTTCAGTGCTTCCACTATCTATTAAGCAATTTACCCTCACATCATTAATTTTGATCCAGATAAATTGTGTGGACTTGCCTGATTCATGCGTATGGAAGCAAGTCTGGCATGTCCTTCGTGTCCTTCCATCTGATAGCATTTGGCATCATATTCATCTCCTGAAGACTGTGTCCTCTGCTTTGGAGAATTTGTCCAAGATGGCCAGCTGCACATGACATTCTTCTTCTTCTGTTTGTCTGTGGAGAAAGAAGAGCTTCCCAGCCTCTCATTAGCATGAGAATGGGCCTTGGCTGTGGCCTTGGGGCTTCTGCAGACTTTTGCACAATGTTCACGTTTTCCACAGTTGGAACAGACATTTTCTCTGGCAGGGCAGAGGGCTCTGGGGTGCTTTCTTTGTCCACAGAAAAAGCACTTGGGACCCTCAAGGTGCTGCTGCTGCTGTGAATTCTTGTGAGGCAACATACTTCTCTTTTCGTGGGGCTAAAGAGTCCAGCAGTGTGACATTTGTCCAAGCCCCAGGGTCCTGTGAATACTCCTCCAATTCTTTCCTGGTGCTTTCTAAAGCTTCTGCAATAGTCTCTGCCTCATCTAGCCCCACCATTCCTTTCTCCAGCAATCAATGCCTCATCTCAGTGGATCGTATGCCCGCAACAATTCTGTCCCTAATAAGGTCCTCTGCATTATCCTGGGCTGATACTGCTTTAAAGTTGCAGCCTCTCGCCAGATCTTTCAGAGACAGTATAAAGTCTCTGGTAAACTCCCCTATTTGTTGAGACCTGGTCATGAGTCTGTACCAGGAGTGGAGTTCTCTATGCCCCTTACTGTAATGCGTCTGTACAATGCTCATTGCCTCTTGGTAGGATCTGGCATCCTGTATAAGGGAGAAAGGGTGGTCTCCCAGCTACGCTAACAGCAGCATTAATAGCTCTTTATCCAATGCCTCAGCACCCTCCACATAATTCAGAAAGCATCCCTGCTAGCGGCCGGTGCGTGCCGGCTCCGGGATTTCTGGAGTCGAGCTCCAGCCTGTCTGGTCGCAGCACATGGCTAAGCCGCATTCTCTGGTCCCTTAGGTGTACTAAGGGTGGACCCTGGGGTACTGGGAGCTCCTGCTGGGGGAGTAATGGTAGCGGTGTCTATTTTCCCTGGCTCTGTAGTGGTTGGGAATTCTGCACATACGTGGCGATCGGGAGCACGACTTGTGGAGATCCTTCCACCTACACTTGTAGTGGCCCCTGTCTGAATGGACCGGGGTTTAGGGTCGGCGGCGCCTGTACCAGCGAACCCATGGGCAGGCAGGGCTCTTGGCTGTTTCTTACCTGCCCTATCGTACTTCTGTGGTCTTCCCTGCATTCCACCACGATTCCAGTACAGTGGTTCCTCACCATCTCTGTCCTCGGAAGCACGCGCGTGCTAGTCGTCCTCGGATTCCATTCCTCAGGAAGAGTCTCCAGGTGGTTGGGAATGCGTGTTGGAGCAGAAGCAGTTTCCATCCTAGTAGCTATCATTTAGTTTATTAAATTGTACTGACAATAACCACACCAGCAGTGTGAGTATAAGACAGCTTTAATAAACTAATATGTACACTAAGAGGTCTTGTCTCTCTGTAAGATGGACCTGGAAGGCTAGACTGTAGCTCTGGACTGCTTTATATACAAGGTCACCGAGATGACCTCTGGTGACCTAGTGGTGTAATTACATATCACCAAATTATGATTAAAAGCTACATCAATATTAGTCTTGATAAGTGTCGTGTTGGGAAGAGTATCAGGTTTGCTGGGTTCACAGAGAGATAAATTTGGACACAAGTGTTACAATCACACATACCTTTAATTAACACATGGGTGACAAACAGGGGAAAATTTTAAATGTTACTCAATTACTATTTCACTGAAGCAATAATGTAGACATTCACATCCATTCTAGGCTGCTCTCTGACAATAGTGAATCTATACTTGACATGCTCACACAAATGAGTAAACACCCTACAAAGAGGGACTCTTACATAGAGCCGGTTCCCTGACCAACTGGGGGTGTAACTCCCTGCAAGTATTGATATATCGCAATACTACAGCTCAGCTTCAGTGTAGTGTACACCTGCCTCAAAGCTCCAGAAAGCTGGGTTCACTCCTTATCTTAGGTTCAGTTTTTGTGGAGCTTGCATGTTCTGTCTGCAACAGCCTGGATTTATTCAGGGAATTTGCTGCTCTTCCACTCCCAGACATGGGCAGGATGGTCAGTTATTTGGCCACTTTCTACAAGTTGTGTAAAATCTGGGAGGAATTACAGGAAAATGGGAAGAATAAAATGGGATTAACATAGAATTAGGTGATTAATGGTCAGTGCAGACTTGATAGTTTAGAGCTTTTGTTTCCATGCTCTATGAATCTATAACTCCCTGATTAATAAGCTAAACACCTTTTAAAAGTTCCAGTCAAACGGAAAAAATGTATGAACATTCTATCTCTCTTGCAGTTTGGGTTCATCTCAAACTATCCATCCTAAACTTTGCCAAAATTCTGTTAATTGCTTAAAAAATCAGCAAGTAAATATTATTGAACAACCCAAATGAAGATCGTCGCCTCCCTCTTTGATGGAGGTGACAAGTCACTTTGGGTAAATTGGAACTGCTTAAGGTTGGTGAGAAGATAACAAAAAATTTTATGTATAAATGGAATTCTAAATTACTATCTGGTGCTAAGTAAGCCCCCTTACTAAAACATATTATTACAATTTGGAATAAACTAAATTGGTGTGTGTGTGGTGGGGGGTCTCACCTAAAACACCCCTAGCTCAAAATAAATTAATTCCGTTAACAATTGATAATAAAATTCTAGAAACTTGGTCTCAGAGTGGGATCAAATATAATCGAAGATTATTTTGAGCAGGGACAATTTATGACATTTGAACAAATCAGAAATAAATTTGGAGTTGTAAATACATCATTTTTCTGCTATCTTCAGTTAAAATCTTATTTAAGAGATAAATTATGTCCAACGTTGACCTTACTGCAATATACTGAAAAAGAGACTATGGTTCAAAAAGGGATCACAAAGAAATTTATCTCAAAAATTTATTTCTTAATTAAGGTGGAAGCCTCAAAACAAGGGCTAAATAAGTTAAAAGAGAGATGGGAATCAGATTTAGGTCTAGAAATTGATCCATTTTGCTGGTCTCACCTGTGTCAGGACAGAATGAGCATGTACCTTAATCCGCAAAAATTAAATAAACTGAAATCTGAATTATCCAATTTTTGTTTTTGATGCAGTCAAGATAATAGGGACCTTTTTGCATTTGTCCTGGTCATGCCCTAAGGTGAGATCCTTGTGGAAAGATTTGGGGAATCTCTGAGAACAAATGACCGGAATTTGATATCTTCAGGTGACAGAATTGTTTTTATTGGGGAAATTATCAGATACAAGATCTTAAATGAGGCTATCGAAATATCTATTGAAATTTGTTAAACTTGCTGTAGTGGTGGCCAGGTAATGCATACCCATTACTTGGAAATCTGATTCCCAACTGAGTCTGACTACTGGACATCAGAAATGCATAGTTGTTTTCCCCTGGAGAAGATTATTACCATGTTTTTTTCAGAATATGGAACCCATATTTAAGATAAAGTGGGGTTAACCTTTGATGATCCCCCCTTCAGTCTCCAATATCACTATCTCCAGTATCCCTAGCGATATCTATGTCAAGACATTTATCCCTACAGGAAGAAATTAAGCTCTGGATAAATCATATAATGTTCCATCTGCATGTAATTAATACTTTTGGAAAACAGATGATTTTTGTCACATTATATGGGAGAATTATTTTTCTTTTTTTCCTTTTCCTTGGGGGGGGGTCTTTCTCTTTTTCTTATTTCTCTTTTTTTCTGTTTCCTACTTATCTTTTAAGGATTGGCATGTGAAGAAAGCATGTCAGCGCCTCTACTTCCTTAGGAGTTTGCAGAGGTTTGGTATGACATCAGAAACCCCAGCAAACTTCTACGAATGTGTGGTGCAAAGTGTGCTGACTGGCTGTTTCACAGTCTGGTATGGGAACACCAATACCTATGAGTGTAAAGCCCTCCAAAAGGTAATGGACACAGCCCAGGACATCATGGGCAAAACTCTCCCCACTACATTAATTGTACTGCGATTGGAGGACATGAATGACCCACACAACCCAGCACATGCTCTGTTCTCACTTCTGCCATCAGGAAAGAGGTATAGGTGCCACAAGACTCAGACCCCCAGGTTCAGGAACAGCTTCTGCCCCTAGACCATCAGACTCCTCAACAACAAACTCAATCAGGGACTAATTTAAGGACTCTTACTTGTGCACTTTATTGATTTTCTTTATTCTCTCTGAACTGCACAATTTGTTTACATTCATTATCTGTTTACAGTTGTTATAATTGTTTACATGTTCATGCTGTACACAGTTTGATTTCTGCACTACCAATTAGTGGTAATTCTGCCACGCCTGCAGGTAAAAGGAATCTCAGGGTTGTAGGTGAATATCATGTATGTACTCTGACAATAAATCTGAAATCTGACTCAGGCAGGAAAGGTCATGATGGGTCGTCTGAGTAGCTGGCAGCCTCCACAGACATTGACATGAAGAAGAAGTACTGTAGATGTAAATACTACACTGATATGCAGGCAAACCAAGGGCAAGAGGTGAGAATGAAAAAAGAAGAAAATAAAATCCCTTTTAAAAAACATTTGAACAACAAGAAAGAAAAAGTACTCAATGGATCAAAGGAAAATAAAGTAAAAGTACACTGTCTCAGAAGGATGAAAATCAGTACTTTTAATAGTCCCTTTCACACTGCATCCCACTAAATTGGTCATTCATTATCCTGGGATAGGAATGGGGGATTGGCTTTTCACACTTGACCATTCCTAACTGGGACACTGAACGCTTTAACATTTGCAAGGAGCCATCACTGAGATTAGGACTGTTCTACCTTCTACTGGTGATGTCATGACACATCGAGTGATGGTGGACCTCCCCTAAATCCTGATCAATGTATTATGATCTTATATTTGAACAAAATTAATCATGCCTAATTATAACATAATTAAGCTTTATGTACAGCACAGTACGAGCCCTTACGCCCCATTGTTGTGGAGCCGACCTATATAAACATTTATAAGGGACCGTGCAAAAGTGATAGTAATAAATAGCAACAGTGGACAATTTTTAAACAGCATGGGAAAGTTTCTACCATCATAGCGCACTATTTATACAGTCTGGGGAAGTTTGTAGCGCTATAGCGCACAATTCATATAGTGTGGGAAAGTTGGTAGCACTATCGCGTCCAATTTAAATAGCGTGGGAAAGTTGGTAGCACTATTGCATAAAATTTATAAATACCATGGGGAAAAAGTGATGGCAGACCTGCCCTCCCAGAATTCCATTCGGCAGAGAAAGGGCTGAATGCTTGGTTGCATCCAAGGAGCATTCATCAAGGGGATTCTCTGCCACACGGCTTTCTGGGAAGTCAGGTCTACCATTGCTTTTTACCCCACAGTTTTTATAAATTGTGCACTATAGCACTACCAATTTTCCAATGCTATTTAAAAATTGTCTGCTATTCCTATTTATTGTTATTTATTTCCTCTCTCTCTCTCCCCCCACTGCAACTTTCCCATGGCAGAATTTATACTTTCATTTTAATCTCTTCTTCCTTCACGTTCTTGCACTCACACAAAAACTTGGGCCATTTCAATCCAGACAATGCAATTACCCATTTCACACTTGCCTGACTGCAACACCAACACCTGTAAATACCAGAGATTGTACTAGAGGACGAGGCTGTCAATCCGCGGTGTGAGATGATGTCATCTGATGCTGGCATTGACCTGATTTTGCTTTCATGCTAGACACTTTAAAGGCAGATTGAGGTTAATTCCTGGGATCACTTGCAAGTGTGAAAGTGGCTAAAGTTCCACAGAAAGAATGAAACAGGGGAGCTGAAATGTTTGTTTCAAAATTTGAATAGTCTCTTATGGAATCAGAACATATTAGGGTGTTATAAATTTGGCAAGGAAACATATAAATAGAATTCTCATGCAAAAAGTAAATACTCCTGAGAATCCTAGAAATGTTAAAATAGTCTCTTTACAAAGGATGCAAATTGAGGGGGAATGAAAATCTGTCTGAGCAATCATCTTTACAAAATAATACAAATTACCTGAAAAAAAAAATAAGTACAGGCATCAAAATTGGAACAGCACATCATTGAAAAACAAACTAGATTGGATGAATCCGCTCTGTAATTGTATTCTGGAATTCCTAATGGAAAGATAACACACACTTTGCAGCAGAAGGATGGTCGGATCCAGCTCCAACAGTGTCATCAAAGTTTCCAGATGACACAACAGTAGTTGGCCACATAGGCAATAATGACGAGTAAGAGGTAAGAGGGGGAAAAAATCTTGTGAAATGGTGCCAAGGGCAACAACCTGAGTCTCAACGTGGACAAGACTAAAGAGATGAATGTGGACTTCAGGAGGACAAGGAATGACCACACTCCACTGCTCTAGTGGGGAGAATAAAGAGCCTCAAGTTCCATGGAGTTCACTTAACTAGTGACCTATCAAGTACACACACCTTCTCACTTACCAGGAAGGCACAATAATGACTGCACCTTGAGCAGACTGAAGTGGGCAAGGTTGCCGGCCACCATTATGTCACCATTCTACAAGATTTCTATCGAGATCATCCTGAACAGCTGCATCATGGTGTGGTACAGTTGCAGCAGAGAAATGGATGAGAGGTCAACACATAGGACTATAAGAGCAGAAGAGATGATCACTGGAGCCTCCCTTCACCCCCATCAATGTAATCTACTGGGACTGCTGTCTGATGAGGGAGTGCAAAATTGAGGACCCTTTCCACCCCGCACGCAGCTTCTTTCCCATCAGGAAAGAGAAATAGGTGTATCAGAGCAAGCACCACAAGGCTGAGGAGTAGCTTCATCCCATAAGCTATGAGAGTGATGAACGACCAAAGAACTGCTCACACTATCTAAGACTGTCATATTCACAAAACAATGTTTATTTCTTTCTATCTATCTATCTATCTATCTATCTATCTATCTATCTATCTATCTATCTATCTATCCTATCTATCTATCTATCTATCTATATAGTGCTTATGTATTATTTATCTGTAAGTGAGTTATGTCTGGTTGTGTGTCTGTGTTTTTTGCTCTGAGGACCGGAGAGCGTTGTTTCATCAAGTTGTACTTGTGTAATCAGTGACAATAAACTTGACTTGCCCAATAAAAAAAATGTAGATACTGGACATCTGAAATGAATACAGAAAATGGCAGCATTGGTTCAAAAGGAAGAAGAGCTAATGTTTCAATCAAAGACCTTTCATGGTTTGTGTGTTTTGGTTTTAGCCGTGAACCTGCTTTAAATGAATTAAAGCAAATTTTATCTGAGAAAGAGAAGGAGATTGCGAATTTAGAGATTGTCATCTAAGTGAATAAAAAGCATTTTTCAAAAAGGATGTCATATAAAATAGTATCTTTGGAAGAAGGAAATGCCTTTTATCTCCAACAAGCTAAAAATGAACTAAATGAGATATGATTTACAGCTCAATGTTTCAGGCCATGCAGGAGCAATCCTCAACTGATCAGGGAAATGGCAAACTATTTTAGATGAAAGTTTCAGACAATGTGCTCTGACACAAGAACAACTCAATGCTTCGAAGCAGGAATTTTAAGTACTGTAGTTGGGGAATGCAACAGGAGAGAGGGACCAGTGCAAGCAGATCAAACTATGCAATAAGAAGAGAGCTGATGAAGGCACATATCAGAAAGGGAAAATTCAGATTAGGTTCAGAAACATTACATAATGAATCCCAGTTTAATTGACATGCCATTTTGGGCTACAAGTCTATGCCACCTAATTGACCTATAGCCTCCAGTACATTTTGAAGCATGGGAGGAAACCAGAAACCGGAGCCCCTGGTGAAAAACCATGCACACACGAGGAGAACATACAAACTCCTTGCAGTCAGCGCAGGAATCGAACTGCGGTCCTGATCGCAGGGGCTGTAACAGCATTGTGCTAACCACTACGCCAACCATGCTGTCCCTGAAGGAAATCTTTGAGGATGCAAAAGAAAGTTGGAATTCATAGCTTTCAGGTTGGGGTAGAATCTTGAAATGTGGTGCTTGCTGAATTTTGAGAGGGAATTCCATGGTCATTATGACATACATGCACACACGCACACATAGAGGAGGGTGGTGGTGGGTGACTGGTTAGGTATGTTATCCAGCAATAAGTGAAGAGACTTGATGCTTTCCTTATAGGGAATGGAAGTGTATTGGGACTGAATATCTGTGGAGAATATCAGGCAGTTACAGCCAGGGAACTGAAAGTTGGCATGTGAGGTATCCTAGATGTAGTTGGGAAGGGACTGGATTAAAGGGGACAAAAGGGAGTTGAGGTAAGATGATACCAGTTCAATAGGGCAGGAGCACATGGAGACAATGCTTCTACTGGGATAATTAGGTTTGTGGATCTTGGGTAGGAGATAGAACTGAGCAGTATGGGGTTGGGAAACAATGAGGTTAGAGAGATGGAGGAGAGATTACTGGAAGCGATGAAGTCCGTGGTTTGATGTTTTATGGTGGTGGCATTTTCAATATCTTCTCAGAAATACAATCAAAGCAGGAATGGGCTCCCTGAACTGGTCAGCTATTATGTTAAAGGAATGTTTTGTATTTCATCACATTATCACATTAGCAATTAATCTGAAGATCTTATTAATACAATAAACAAGAGCTTATTGCCCCCTTTGCTCTGAATGACTTAAGGTAACCACAACAAACACCAAAATAAAATCCCATCTCAGAAAAGTTCCAAAGGGCCAAGACTTGACTGGTCTGAGGATTTACAGTATCTTTGCCCAATGTCCATGCTTTCATCTTCTCCTATGGAGATTTAAAAAACCATATCCTCATTTCCAAATTGTTCATGTGAGTGGCTTCCATCAAATCTTTAAGCTCTGTGTTCTTAATAATCAAGTTATATTTTACTTTCTCTGCCTTTGGTTGACAGGCCTACAATTATTACACTTCAGACCTTGGACTTCAGAACAAAGGACATTGGACAGTACAGCACAGGAATAGTCCTATTGGTCCACATGTCTGTGCCAAACACAGTGTTGAAATCGACTGAAACCCTGGAGTTTTCATTTGATAGATATTCTTTTGTCTCATTTATATTCACAGCTATGTAGAAACTTCTTAAATGCTATTGTCGTATCATCCACCATTACTCCTGGTAGCCCATTTTGGCACCTCTCACTCCTCTCACTCTTATGTGTTAAATTAATATTCTCCGCACCACCCGCCCCCCCCCCCCCCCCCCCCCACTTTGCTTTAAATTCATGTCCTTGTGTGTGATGCTTTTTATCCACGGGGTAAAAATTTTGACTATCAACCTCATCAATGCCTCTCATGATTCTCACATTGCCCCTTAGCTTCCTCTTCTTTGGCTTGGCTTCTCAGATGAAGATTTATGGAGGGGTAATGTCCACATCAGCTGCAGGCTCGTTTGTGGCTGACAAATCCGATGCGGGACAGGCAGACACGGTTGCAGCGGTTGCAAGGGAAAATTGGTTGGTTGGGGTTGGGTGTTGGGTTTTTCCTCCTTTGACTTTTGTCAGTGAGGTGGGATCTGCGGTCTTCTTCAAAGGAGGTTGCTGCCCGCCGAACTGTGAGGCGCCAAGATGCACGGTTTGAGGCGATATCAGCCCACTGGCAGAGGTCAATGTGGCAGACACCAAGAGATTTCTTTAGGCAGTCCTTGTACCTCTTTGGTGCACCTCTGTCTCGGTGGCCAGTGGAGAGCTCGCCATATAACACGATCTTGGGAAGGCGATGGTCCTCCATTCTAGAGACGTGACCTACCCAGCGCAGTTGGATTTTCAGCAGTGTGGATTCGATGCTGTTGGCCTCTGCCATCTCGAGTACTTAGATGTTGGAGATGAAGTCGCTCCAATGAATGTTGAGATGGAGCGGAGACAATGCTGGTGGAAGCGTTCTAGGATATGCTCTTGATAAAACATCCCAAGTTTTTTTTCCAATGTCTCCTCATAACACTACCTTTTAAACCAGGTCTAATCCTGATAAACCTCTTCTGTACCCTTTCCAATGCCTTTACTTCCTTCCTTTAATAGGATGACTCAATTCACAAACAGCCAAGTCACATTTTTACATAGCTGCAATACGACTTCCTTACATTTGTACTCAGTGCCTTATCCAGTGAAGCCAAGAATACTATATGCTTTCTTTACCACCTTATCTACATGCATGGCCACATTCAATGAGCTATGGAACTGGACCCTCAAATCATTCTGCATATTAGTGCTTTTAAGTGCCTTGCCATTAATGGTATACATTCCCTCACATTTGCCATCCCAAAGTGCAACCTCAAACCTGTTCAGATTAAACTTCATCTGCCATTTCTCTGCTCATATTTGTAACTGTTCTATATCCTGCTGTATTTGTTTGATAGCCTTCAACACCATCCACAATTCCACCAATCTTAGAATCATCCCCAAATTTATTAATCCACCCTCCTACTTTTTCATCTGAATCATTTGGTCCAAACACCATTCTCTGGGGAACAGGCACAGGCCTCCAGTCAGAAAAGAGTCCTTCCACCACTAACCCATCTTCAATGGCCAGGCAATTCCATTTCTCAACTATCAGCTCACCAAGGAACTAGATCTTTTCTTTCTAAATTAGCCAACCATGAGGGACCCTCTCAAATGCCTTACTAAAGGTTATATAGACAAAATCCACCTTTGTCACCTGTTCAAAAAACTCAATCAAATTGGGAAGACATGACCTACAGCTCACAACGCTATGCTGGCTGTCCCTAATTTGACCATAAATTTCCAAATTTGCACAACCCTGCATCTTTCCAATTATTGTCCTATGACTGATTTAAATTTTTTAAAATTTAAATTTAGACAATCAGCACAGTAACAGGCCCTTTTGGCCCTTGAGCCTGTGCCAGCCAATTACACTAAATTCATCTACAACCCCTGGTACATTTTGAATGGTGAGAGGAAACCGGAGCAGCCGGAGGAATTACACTCAGACACAGGGAAAATCTACTGAATTCTTATAGACAGTATGGGGTTGCGTTAATCACTATGGTAGCCATGCCACCCTTTGATGTAAGGTTCACTGGCCCATAATTTCCTGGATTATCCTTTTTTCTCTTCCTGAACAAAGGTGCAAAATTAAAAACTCTCCAGTCATCTTGGACTTCTGTTAATAATGAAGATGCAATATTTTTTTGTCAAGCCCCAGCAATCTATTCACTTGCCTCTTTCAATCATCTGGCATATATCCCTTCAGTCGTATGACATTCTACAATTTAATGATCCTCAAAAGACCTAACGCCACCTCTATTTTGATCTCAAAAGGTTCCAGCACATTAGTGTTCTCTTCATTAGACCCCATGACTTTCTCTTTGGTAAATACTGATGCAAGATCTTCTCTTCTTCTTTCTTTGGCTTGGCTTTGCAGACAAAGATTTATGGAGGGGTAAAGGTCCACGTCAGCTGCAGGCTCGTTTGAGGCTGACAAGTCCGATGCGGGACAGGCAGACACGGTTGCAGCAGTTGCAGGGGAAAATTGGTTGGTTGGGGTTGGGTGTTGGGTTTTTCCTCCTTTGTCTTTTGTAGCATCTTTTGAGGGGGAGGACGTGGAGGGGGAGGATGTGGACATGTCCTTGGGCCAGCGCAAAGGAGCTTTTAGGTGGAGTGCAATGTGCGCAGTACTGGCCCCACCTATACACCCATGGTTCGTGTGCCGTGGCCAAGCAAGCTGGGACGTGGCAGCGAGGTCCTTGGGTCGTAGGTTTTATATTGGAGTGGCCAGTCCGGGCAGTATGATGCAAGATATTCTTTTATTAACTCACAACATCCTTTGACTGCAAACACAAATTCTCTCTTTTGCCATTGATTGGTCCTACCCTCTCCAAAGTCATTGTCTTATTGGTAATAGAAATGTAAAATGCCTTGGGATTTTCTTTAATCCAATTTTGGCTTCCTATTGCCATTCTTAAAAGTATTTTTTTCCTGCAAATCTTTATATTTCTCCAGAGCCCTGTCTGATTGTAGCTTTCTAACCTTGCATATGCCTCTTTTTACTTTTTGGCTAAATTCAAGTCTTCCCTCATCATACAACATTTTTTTACCTTGCCATCTCTATCTGTCCTTTGTATTGGAACATGCCCGAGCCAGAATCTAATTAGTTTGTTCTTAAACAACTCACACATGCCATTTCTGGACTTACCAATGACAGAGGATCACCAAATAACTGCATCAGCTCTAGGCTAATCATGACATAACTTTCCCACCCAAATTTCATGTTTTTCTTCAACACCAAAGTCTATCCTCTATCATAACTGCCCTAAGGATTTGTGGTCACTATTCCCAAAATATTTGTCCACAGCAACTCCAATCAGCTGGACATGCTCATTTGCCAATAAAAGGTCTAGTATGTCCTACATCTTGAGCCAATCTACATGCTGCTTTAAATAGGTCCACTGAATTTACTTAAAATTTTTTTCCACTATTTAAGCCTTTGGTATTAACAATATCCCAGTCGATAATGGGGAAATGAAAGTCTCCCACCACAACAACCTTCTTGCTTTTGAAACCTTCGATAATCCATCTGGTCTTCCACCTGCTAATGGCTATTGAGAAGCCTATTATATAGCCCGATCAGAATGATTGCACTTTCTTATTTCTAATTTCTACCCATACTGTCTCAGGAGATTGGCTAACCCTTAACTCCTCTCTGAGTACAGTTGCAATGTTCTCACTGATAAGCAATGCTATGCCTCCACTTCTTTTATCTTCTTTTCTATCCTGTCTAAAACATTGAAAACCAGGAACTTTGAGCTGCCAATTCTATCCCCCTTGAGAGCCAACATTCTTATGGCCACATCATCATATTTCAAGTACCAATCTAAGCTCCAATTTCAATGACCTTGTCCACAATACTCCTTGCATTGAAATAAACATAATTCATCCCATCTGTCCAGCTGTGAATATTCACTTGTCTCATCTGGTCCTTCTTTTCAGACTTACTTGCCCTGGTATCTGCTATCCCCTCAATTCCCCCATTCACAGACCTGCTATTCATTATCCTGTACCCCACCCTCATCTCTTGCCACTACAATTTATACCCTCTTGGATAGCACTTGTGAATCTACCTGTGAGAATATTTGTTCCCTTTCTTAAACTTTCTATGACTTTACCTGTATCGTCTTCTTTTAACTACTCATTTTCTTCCTCCTTGACCACATAGTTTGTTATCTGTTGCAATATTTTCATGTGGCTTAGTATAAAATTCTTCATGAGAAAACATGGTGATGGAGCACAGTTCTTTTCATGTACAGATGTAAATACAGATTAATTAAATGAACAGGGTAAACTATGCACCTATCTTAAAAATAAAAAAAAACTTGTACTGATCAAACTATCTGCTAATATCATCAATATCAGTGTCTCACTCAATAAGTCAATGTCCCTTATTGATGTATTGATATTTCTTATTGGCTGTCACTTCTCATTAACTGAAATACTTTTAATGAAGTCCAATATAATTTCTGTTATTTTAATTCTTACAGCAAAAGATCAATGAATGTTCTTCTACCTTTGTATGAAATTATATAGAACATGGTTCTTTGCAAGCTTTGCAATCAGAGTATGATTGAAACTGGAGAGAAAAATAGTGAAAGGGAAATGGTATCCATAGAGAAAAATGAAATTGTTGTTGTAAAAGTATTTTTCTTGGTCTAGATGATCCTTTATGTTTCTTGCATTCTGTACTCAAGCTATTTTGAGCTTGTATTTTATCCAAGTATCAGAAAGACAAACAAGATTCAAGATTGAAATACCATCAACCAATCTAACGAAACTTATGTTATTTGGTGAGACATTTCACTGCACTAACATGTTGATCTGGAGTTTCCTATTGATAGATTCAGCCAGAAAATGAGGGTGGATTAATGGATGTATTTGTATTGAATCTCACCAGAATAGATTGGCATGCTTTCTTGATGTTTTGAATTCTTGCTGTTTGAACCGGTTTAAAGCCGGAGTAAAAGCAAACTGCTTTTTGGCTCTTAAATTTTTTAGAGAATTTCCAAAAATCAAATGCTAGCCCTATTGTTCTTTTTTTTTGAGAGTTTGATTTTATATTTTAGATGTCATCAAAAATGTAATTTTATATTGTGTTGGAACAAATAAAACCATATTACTTAGACAGAATACATTATTAAGACAACATAATTTTCTCTATTTCATGTATGCTGACATCAATCACTTTTTTTTGGTACACCAAATGGCCATATCATGGAAATTCAGGTACAACCTCCGCAAGATCATTCCCAATACAAACAGACCATTCTGGACTAAGCTGGAGTCTCAGAAGGATGTTCGGTATCTATGGCAGGGACTGCATGATATTACATACTACAAAGCAAAATTAGCGTTATTAACTGCAAAACATCTCATATGGATGAGCTCAATATCTTGTATGCTTGCTTCAAAAGGGAATACAATGATGCACCATCACAAACCCCTATAAAAACCAACATATCTGGGTGTCTAGTTCCTTGAGCTGAAGGAAAAATAACCTTTTGGTGGGAGAACCCTCAGAAAGGATCCAGTCCACACATCATACCAAGTAGCCTCCTGTGTGGTCCAACAAGTTCAAGATTTTACTGACATTTTCAACCTCTTGCTTCTACAGTCCAAGGTTTCTGACTATTTCAAAATGATATCCACCACACCCTTGCCCAAAAACTGCAAGGTGACCTGCCTTGGTGACATTCAGCCAGTAGTACTTGTGTTTTAAATGGGGAAGTGCTTTGAGATGTTGATGGGACAAATCAACTCCTCCCTCAGGAAGGACCTGCATCCATTTTAATTTGCCCATCATCAAACAGGTCAACAGCTGATGTCATCTCACTGCATTAAATCATCAAGTCCACAAGAACCCTAAGATCAGTTTGGTTATTGACACAATTATTCCAGCAAAACTAACAAATCATACAGAGCTATTTGGACTGTTCATCCCATTACAACTGCAGCCTTGATTTCCTAATTAGCAGACCCCAGACAGTATGGATTGGAAACATCACCTCCACCTCACTTTGTTAAGGACCAATTTCAAAGCAATGAGGACAGATACGGGTTGATAAATTAGAATCAATCAATCAATGGCATGAAAAACCATCATTGAAAAATGGGTGGCCTTTCAAGGAGGAAGTCATTCAGTTTATCTATTTAAACTCCCAAGTGAAGGGGGAATGGGACCATTAAAACAAGTGGTTGCTGGACAAAGAAAGGACACATAATCAATGTTAAATTGATGAAACAGGTGAGTAGCAAGCTGTTTCTGGAATATTCACAAGGGATGTAAAAACAAAATTGGAGAATGATTAAAGACAAATGAAGTTTGGTCATCTGATTGTGCAAGGACGACCCGATGAAACAGCATTCGCCGGACCTCGGTGCAAAACACACAGACACACAACCAGACAAAACAAGGTATAGACAAACAATACATATGGAGGAGAAATATTCACACAATCAAATAAATATTATTTCATAAATCTGAGAGTCTCATATGGCTAATGTGTGCAACTCCTTTGATCATTCAGCATTCACGCTGCCCATGGGAAGGACTATAGGGCTCTGGTCTGCTCCATTACAGGAGCAGGCTGAGCACATTGCCCTGTGGTGTGCCAATCAATGCTCAGTGTGATGTTGCTCGACGTTCTGCTACCAACCCGGGCAGACTGTGGTCTTTCCATTAAGTCCAGCATCCAGTTACAGAGAGGGATGTTGAGTCCCAGTGGAGACAGCTTCTCCACCAGCCGCTGGGGAATGATCATAGTAAACACCGAGCTGAAGTCAAGGAAAAACAGACTGGAGTATGAGGCGTTGTTCTCTAGGTTGATCTGATGGTAAATATGAAAGGAAATCCAAAAATCTGCGACAGGCATAGGAAGTGTAAATGGGCAGTGAGACAAGAACCAATCGGGAACAAAATAGATCTGAAAAGTGAAGCTGAGGTGCTAAATGAGCACATGGTCTTTCCTAAAAAGAATGCTGCTCATGGTATTTCAAACAAAAGTGCTGCAGAGAAACTAAATGGACTAAAGATTAATAAAGCCTGTTGCATTTAGAGCAATGAAATCACTGATTCTGGATGGGATGTGGCTTAAATTGTTTCTGAAAAATGAAGGATCAAGTAAGAGATAACTACTATAATTTAAAAACTATAAAATGGGAAAAAAAATCTAAGCATTCAAGGATTAAAAATGTTGCATTTTCTTTCAAAAGGAAGTGTCTGGAGAACGTTGGCAACTACAGACCAAGCAGTTTCATCTCCACGCTGGGAAAGCTTTTGGAAATGATTATCTGGAACTGAATTACAAGTGACAGTTTGCAAAACAGGTGATGCATCTGGCACTTCCACCCAACTGGTTGATCTGAAAAAAATTGTTCTTGTATTTCTCACACATTCACAATGTATTAAAAAAAAATATATCGCTGTGATCCCTGACAGGGTTCAAGAAGACTTTGAAAGGGCCGTATTGTCATACGGCACTCTGGGAAAGTGACCAGATAATGAGGAAACTTTGTCTATGACTCCAACAGATTACATATGGTTATGAAGGTAAGGCAGAAACCGAGGGACCAGTGCAGATATATCTGGAAGAATTGGCACATCTTGCAAAGCTTTGCCTATTACATTTCTGTGACCATGGTAGTGATAGATATACAGTCATGGATTTGAAAATATATTGAACATTAAGAAATGATCGTGGCAGATGGAGTGAGCAAAAAAAAACCAAACAGATAGGGGCCTCCTTACTGATCAGCAATGAATGCATTTTTTAATTATTGACAAAGGACACCTTACTATAGACATATTTGGAAATTCATTAGACTTTGTGCTGGGAAGGGCCTATCTCTCAATATTTAATTGAGATTTTTTGAGGAAGTGAGATGCAGTTGATGTTGTCTACTTGGACTATTAGTAAAGCATTTGACAAAGGGGCTCATGCTAGGCTGGTGCAGAAAATTGTCACAAAGGATGCATGGCAAATTGGTCATTTGGATACAGAATTGGCTTTATCATAGAAGACATGGTGATGGCAAGGCATTTCTCTGATTGGAGATGTGCAGTGTTCCACAGAGCCCTCAGTGCTGGGACCTCAAATAATCTGCATTAAAATATGGTTCCATAAATTTTCAGATGACATAAAAAAAACAGTAGGATATAGATTAGTTAGAAATTTGGTTGGTGAAGTGGGAGATGGAGTTTTATCCAAGTGTGAAAGAGTCTGCATTTTAGGAAGTCAAATGCAAATTCAAGACTACTGTCACAAGTACAGTGAGAAACTTTGTTTAGGAAGTAGTCCAAGACAACCAAAACCTTGTACAGTTACAAAAAGAGTATAGAGTGAAAGAGAGATCCATTTGAACAGAGCAAAGGCAGCAATATTTTAATAGTTTAAAACTCAATGCTGGAGAAACTCAACAGTGTACTTTATATAGGAATGATAAAGATATATTACTAATGTTTCAGGCCCGAACCCGTCATTAATGTATGAGCAAATATGAGCAGGTACCTGTACTCAATTGGTGGGGGGGGAGGGTGGGGGGGTGCAGGGTGGCAGGAGAGGAGCACAGGCAGGAGGTAATAGGTGGATCAGGGAGGGAGAGCATGCCAGCAAACAAGGGGAGGCTATGTGAATGGAGAGGGAATGGGGTGGGGAGCTGGAGAATAGGGATGTGGAAAAAAGGGAGAATAGGGAATAGCTGAGCAGAAACTGGAGAAGTAGATGTTAAAGCCATCCAATTGTCAAGTGCCCAGATGGAATATTAGATGTTGCTCCTCCAATTTATGGGTGGTCTTGGTTTGACTTCCTTGATAATTGTGTTTGTATATCTTGGGTAGGAGCTTCTTGGTCAAGTCCAGACCCCCTGTAAATTGATAGAAAAACACCTAATTTTCCATCTGGGCACTCTCCAACTGGATGCCATTTAAATTGAGCCCCCATTTCAAGCTCTGCTGTCCTTTCTTAAACTCCTTCTTAATTACCATATACTTTTCATGAACCTTTCCTGTTTCCTGCCTCCTAAATCTAATGTAAACTCCCTTCTTCCTCTTCACTAGCTGCTTAACCTGTTTTATCAACCATGATTCCCTTTTCCTATCATGTTTTCCCTGCCCAATGGGACAAACCCATCCTGAATCCAGCACAAGTGATTCTTATACTTCCTCCACATTAATTCTCTGCTTTCAACCTTGAACATCTGTTTCCATTTTACTCTCACTAGTTCCTGCCCAATCCCATTGAAATTACCCCTTCCCCAATTAAACACTTTCCCATTTAGTCTATTTTTATCCTTATCCATAGCTAGACTAAAGCTCAAGGAGTTATGTTCCCCCACTGAGGGGTCCGCCACCTGACTAGATTCATTACCCAGAATTAGATCCAGCATAGCACCTCCTTTTATCAGCTGGTCCACATATGGGTCAGGAATAATTTTTGGACACACCTGACAAATTCAGCTCCTCTTGCAGTCAGGAAATGCCGGTCAATATTAGTGAAGTTGAAGTCTCCCATAACAACCCTGTATTTCCTGCATCATTCCAAAATCTGCCTGCTTATCTATTCCTCTGTGTCCCGAGGGCTATTTGGGGGCCGATGGACTACTCCTAATATAGTGTTCCCTTCCTATTTCAGACTTCCACCCACACCATCTCAGTGGATTCCCTCTGCAACATTCTCCTTTTATATAGCTGTAATACTATCCCTGACCAGTAATGCTACTTTCACCACCCCCACCTTACCTCCCATCTTATTCCTTTTATAACACCTAAACCCATGTATCTGCATCAGCCAATCCTGTCCTTCCTCCAGCCACCTCTGTAACAATCACAACATCATACTGATCCATGCTCCAGGTTCATCCCCTTTATTTCTAATACTCCTTGCGTTAAAATAGACACATTTCAAACCCTATAACTATATTTATGTTTCATACCAAGCCTGTCCTTCTTCACAAATTCAGAACATCATGTTTTTAACTTCTGCCCGATCTCTACACTCACACTCCAGTTCTCTCCCCCCTGCCAAACTAGTTTAAGCCCTCCCCAACAGCTCTAGCAATCCTGCATGCTGGGATATTGGTCCCCCTCCAGTTCAGGTGCAGCCCATCCATTTTTGAACAGATTAGACCATCCCCAGAAGAGATCCCATTGATCCACGAATCTGAACCCCTGCCCCCCTGTACCAGCTCTACAGTCATGCATTCATCTGACACAACTTCCAATTCCTACCATCTCTGCCATGTGACATGGGCGACAATCCAGAGATTACCACCTTTGATGTCTTCCTTTTTAACTTCATTCCTAACTCTCTATATTCACTCTACCTATCTATGTCATTGGTCCCCACGTGGACCACAAAATCCAGCTGGTCACCCTTCCTTTCCAGAATGCTCCAAACTTGATCAGAGAAGTCCCGGACCATGGAATCTGGGAGGAAATATACCAATGGGGAGCCTCATCATGTTCATAGACCTCTTATTTATTTGCCTAACCAATGAATTCGCAAATACCATAGGTCTCCTCTTCTCCCGCCTTCCCTTCTGAACTAAGGGGCCAGAGATGTGACCATTACGACATGTCCCTGGTAGATCGTCCCACCTAACAGTATCCAAAATGATATTGTTGAGGAGAATGGCCACAGGGTGGTCTGCACTGTCTGGCTATTCCCCTTCCCTCTCCTAACAGTCAACCAGTTACCTGCCTCCTGACTTTTGGGGGTAACGGTATCCCTGAAACTCCTCTCTATTACTGCTTCTGCCTCCTGAATGATTTGGAGTTCATCCAGCTCCAGGCCAGTTTCCTAACTCAATCTTCATAGAGATTCAGCTGGAGGAACCTCTTGCAAATGTAGTCATCAAGCACAATTGTGCTGCCCCAGATTTCCCACATGCTGCATCCACTGCCCTAGCTGCTGTCCCCATTCAATATTCAAAGGTCTTACCTGGCCTGACCTTAATGGAAACAAGCTTGTCCTCAGCCTCTGCTCACCAAAGCCTCTTGAGCCAAAGCCTCAAAGTCCCACTCCTACACTAGGCCACTTACACACTAAGTGCACCTCTTGAGCTTTTCCTCTTTTTATTTGTTACTACCCCTTATCTGTTATTATTCACTCTCACCAATCACCATTCTGTTTAACCCTTAAATTGCACACCACTTCCTTTTAAAACACATTTACTAAAAGCTGGTACCCAACACTCACTGCTATCCCAAGTTCCTTGCTCCTCCTCTTACACCCACGGTTCTGAAATTATAATGGTCCTGAGTCCCCGCTCCACTCCTTTTTTAAAGTCACTCACCAAAAGCTGATTCTGGACACTCACTGCTCTCACGAGGCCATCGCTATTCCTCTTATAGCGATGGTCCTGAAATGACAATTTGTGAGGCAGTATTTAATATATAACACATAGTAGTTGTTTGGAACTTGCTGCCAGGGGAAAGTGGTAAAATCAGATATTATGGCAATGTTTAGGAGGTCTTTAGTAAGATACATAGCAGTGAATACAGGGATACTGACCATATACTGGCAAACAGGATTATTTAGGCTGGCATCATGGTCAGAGTGCATGTGGTGGCTCAAACAGCTAATTCCGGTGTTCCACTGCTCTGTATTACAAATATAGGCTGCAAAGCATGACAATAGCCAAAAAAATAGACTATGTGACCGAGATCATTAGTGAATAAATGTCAGTCCTTGAGAAAATGTCACGTAAGTTCTGAGCTCGAAGGCATACTACATTCTGCAGTTACATTTGCTTTCACCTGGAGATGATCACAACACAATCCACTCTGGCTTAATTGCTCTTATATATGATTTTTTAATGTTAATTTCTTTTGCACTTTAATTCAAACCTTCTAAAAAAGGGATGGAGAATTAGCTTACGGATGGCTAAATGACAAGGGCCAGTGCTCCAATATATTCTGCACTGAGAAAATGAAAAGGTCATTGATGACATGATACAGTTTGGATGGTTTTATGCTGGGCATGGAAGGGCAGTTTAAATAGGACAAGCAGAGTGATAGTCTTTCACAAATAACTTATTCAGGAAACGTCACACTACTGCATTAAGGGGTAGTTAAATATTGTGGTTGGTGGCATTATGTGAAAGTGTTGCTCCAGATTAGATTAGAAATAAGAGGATAATACAACTTGAAATGTGGCTAAAGACATGGCGCAGGAGGGAGGGCTTCAAGTTTCTGGATCATTGGGCTCTCTTCCAACTAAGGTGGGACCTGTTTTGATGGGACGGTTTGCATCTGAACTGGAGGGGACAAGTATCTTTGCAAGAAGGTTTGCTAGTGCTGCTCTGGTGGGTTTAAACTAGATTTGCAGGGGTTGGGAACCAGAGTGCCAGAGCAGATAGAGGAGTGGAGGAGGGAAAAGATTATGTGAAAACTGGAGTTGTATGTGATGGAATTGCCCAAATGTTCTCAGGGGCAGCAATTTCAATGCAAGGCGTATTGTAAGAAAGGCAGATGAGTTTAGAGTGCAGATTAGCATGTGAAATTATGACATTGTGGCAATTAGTGAAAGTGGGTTGCAGGAAGGACAGCACTGGCAGCTCAGTGTTCTGTGGTTTAATTTCAGTTATGATAGAGCAGGAGGGATGAAAGGGGGATGACTAGCATTGCTCGTCAGGGAAAATATCACACCTGAGGTTTGGCAGGAGAGACCAAGGGCTCGTCTACTAAGGCTACATAGATGGAGCTGAGGTATTGGAAAGGCATGATCTTTCTTATGGGGTTGTATTATAGACCACCCAACAGTCAGAGAGAATTGGAGAAGAAAATGTGAAGAGAGATAGCAGATAGCTGCAAGAAACATAAAATTGTGATAGTAGGAGATATTAACTTTCCATATATTGATTGGGACTCCCATACTTTAAAAGCGCTGGATGGTTCGGAGTTCATCAAATGTGTTCCGAAAGGTTTTCTAAATCAATATATAGAGAGAGGGAAATGCTGGATCTCCTAATAGAAAACAAGGCATGACGGTTTGGGTCCAGTGACCATAATGCCATGAGTTTCAAGTTAATTATGGATAATGATAAATCTGGCCCTCAGGTTTAGATTCTAAACTGGAGAAAGGCCAATTTCAAGGAAATGGGAAAGGATCTTTAAAGTGTGAATTAGGTCAAATTGTATTCTGGTAGGATGTGTTTCATCAGTGGAAGGCAATCAAAGTCAAAATTTTCAGAAATTTTCAGAATACAGGCTGTTAGTTCTGTCTTTCATTCAAATTTGTATGTAAAGTTGGAACAGGTATGGTTAGGCATCAGTTAGGCAAATATTTATCTTAATATACAGTATATATTTTACCTTTATATGCATATAAAACACTTCCAAAGGCACTAAAACATCCTAAAAAATAGCACTTAGGGTTAGGGTTAGGGCAGGGTGGTGGCCATTTTACAGAGGCAAACAGTGGCCATTTTGTGGGGTGTCAGGTTGGTGCATGCTGCTTCTTCTTTTAGACCATCAACCCTTTCATGGAATCCTTGAAATGGAATCCCCTCCAGCGATATTCTTCATATGTCAGGGGATAGCAGCACTAGCTGTGGGGTGACAGCACTGGCTAGGGGAGGTGGCAGCACTGGTTGGGGGTGTGGGAGGTGGCACTGCCTGGGGAGGGCAGTGCTGGCTTGGAGTGGTGGGGGCCAGCCCCCCAAATATACAAAGACTACACATCTCTTCCTTCTCTGCTCCATCCACCATCCCTTGTCCTCCCGTTCTCTCTCAACTTAATAAAAGGCTAAATCCAAATACAACATGGTGGCCACCAACCCCAGCTCTTGCGAGAGGTTGGCCACCCCTGCCATTGCTGCTATTTTCAATAGATATCTCCCTGTCTTCGACCGCAAAATTTCAATTGACCCCCCCACCCCTGTTTATTGGTCCCCTTTCAACCCTCAGGCATTATTCGATCCCTTGAATAGCCCCTTCGACCCACAGGCATTTATTGACTGCTTGGATAGCCCTATTGACCCCCCCACCAGGAGTCAATATTGACCACTTTGGAGACTCCTGTAACAGAGTATTGATACAGTCCTTAAGTTACTAGATTCATAAATCAAAAACCTAGACAAAATATCCCGAGAACATGAGGTCAAATCCCCCTGAGGCAATAATTGATTATATTTAAGCTAATTAACTAAATCTGCAATGAGCAGGTTATAGTAACGGTCATCATAAATTTATCAGATTGTCATTGAAAACCGATCTGGTTCACTCATGACCTGAAGGAAGGTAATCTGTATTCCTTAGCAGCTTAGTCCTGCTAGTGGCTCTGGATTTGCTGCAAAGTGGTTAACTGTTAAGTTGTTCTGAAATGCCGCAGTCCAAGAGTTATTAGTAATGGGTGATACAGGTCACATCCGATGAAGGTGCACAAGGAGTTCTTCCTTCTACATTAGTTTCCAAACCGCAGAATCAACATTTGTCTTCATGAAAACAAATCAGAGCAGAAGTAACTGCTTCTGCTCTTCATGCTCTTCTGCTCTTCATACTTGATCTGGAATTGACCAATCTATCTAGATTCGGACATTGCTTTCACACTGTGCAAAATTCCTTGATTCTCAAAAATCACTTCATCTTGGAGCTCAATGCTCACTCAGGTGGGTCTTCATTTAGCCTCGCACCCATGCGCAACCTTGCACCATTCATTTGATCACATTCACTTTATTTTAATGTCTCCATGGAATCAATGAGGTCGAATTCTGTGACCATCCCAGGAAGAAACGTATCTATGAAGCAATTCTGCTTTTGACGGACGATTCTGTGGCTCTGGCCAAACTGCCCTCAGTGTTATTATTAGCTGGTCATGTATTGGTCATGTATAATTGTTCAAATGGTATGGGGCAGCACAGTTAGCATAGCGCAACGCTATTACAGTGCCAGCGACCTGGGTTCTAATCCGGCATTGACTGTAAGGAGGTTGTACGTTCTCCCCGTGTCTGCATGGGTTTCATCCGGGTGCTCTGGTTTCCTGCCACCCTTCAAAAGATACGGAGGTTGTAAGTTAATTGAGGTATTCAGGTGGCACAGGCTCGTGAGCTGGAATGGCCTGTTACCATGCTGTAAGACTAAATTTAAAATCATAAAGCATAATGAATATAAAACACTGAAGAAGTGTTTGAATTAATAACAATATAAGGAAAAATAGACCACTTATCTGAGCTTATTATTTTTCCTCAACATTGCATAACTGACAGATGCTAAGGTGCTGAGTGTTAAATGCATCTTCTCTCCTCCTCTCTGTCTTTGCTTTGCGACTGGGTTCAATTTCAAGTCTATAACCAAAATGAAGGTCAGATGCACCAATATCTATCTCCTATCTTGTTCTGGTCTTCTATCTTTCAAAGTGAGGAGATGTTGTTGGCAGTTCTCAGTGGACTAACTGATTAAAGATAAATGCCATTTGACCTGATGGTACAAATTACACAAAGACCAAGTACTAATTCCAGTGACAAGCTATTAGCTGAAATCTTGCATCCTGTATAAGACCTATTTATTCTTATTCATAAATCCATGCCAATATTCCTGATTCCATGAACTTAATTTTGACTAATGGCCTCCGAGTTGACATCTCAGCAAATGGTTTTTAAACAAGACATGCACAGGTGGTGTGCATTTGAATCTCATCTGTCCTCCTAGTTATCTCACAAGTAGACATGTAATTTAAGAAAATAAAAAACTCAGACTCTGAGAGAAGCCTTCAGTAAAATGCACATAGGCAGAAATCCAGGAATGGGCTTGAATATTAATCAATAAAAGAGTCAATAGATGAAGGAAAGATTAGAAAAATATTTAGTGGGGCAAGACAGATGGGAACATTAAAAACAGTTTGAGTTTATCTCAAGAAGAAATAAATAGACAAGAACCTGTGGGATCTTCAGATATTATTGAAGTGGTAAAATGACTTTGGGCTTTGTTCGTTAATGTGTCAGGAATGGATTTGGAGGGCTAATTACCAGGTCTTCTGACTCATGGGAATCGCTGGCTCATAGTTGCTTACACTGGAGGAGGTGTGGGTCGGTGGGTGGGGAGGGGGGGAAGGGGGAGTGTTCTTTCGAATTACCTCTACTTGTCAGAAACTCCTAAAAACTGGCTGTTAATGCTATGAAGAGCAATCCATCCCACAGATGGCTATGACACTCTCTGTCAAAAACCTCATTTTTGTCTGTGCCAAAGTTTCTAGAAATTACATTAATCTCATTAACTGCCTCCGAACCAGAGAACAGGGAGCTAAATTAATCGCCTGGATCCTGAAGGATAAAGATGGAACAGGTAACTCTGAAATCTCAAAATCAGAAATCTAATTTTTTTGTTTTGTTTCTGATCTACATGGCCTTTAATTCACACCTGAACCTAATCCACTCTCCTGTTTTGTTCTGGTTGTCTTGAGTTATGGCTTCCAATGACGCAGGCATATGGGGAAGATAAATGCAGGTAATTTTTAATTTATTTTAATTATATTTAATTCAGAAGAGTTTTATCTGTATAGTTATTAAATATTTGAGTATAAAAAATCTTTAAAAATACTCAGAAGGCTTTGCCAGCATTGAAGATTTTGGAGCTTGCTGCACCTTAATGGATACTCCCTTGTTTTGAGAATCAGTTTCATTGGCCTGTTGCATCCAGAAAGATAGAAGGTGGTTGTGGTGAATTGTTGTTTACTCACTTATCTGGCTCCACCCCCTTGCTGTGACTGTACCCATGGGTCCACCCACTTGACCCAGTATAAAGGCTTCAATGCCGTAACCCCTCCCCCAAAAGCCTGGATCACAGCATGGGATACACTTCAAGTTTATTATGTCATTCTTGTCTTTTGAGTTATTGATAATGGTTCAATTTTATTCACAATATTTTTTACTCCTACGTTGGAACAACTCTTGAAGCCTGATAAGATGGAAATCGACCCACAATCGCCAGAAGCATCAGACAGTTTTGAACTCGGGCTACGCTGCTTTGATGTCTTTCTGTAAAATTCCATCATAATCGTGGCCATGGAGGTAAACAAGCTGCACCTACTCTTCTCCCGGTTTTGGACATCAAGTATTACTGATGATCAGGGGCACCTCAACATACGGGGAGGCAATGGACATACTGAAAAATCAGTACAGGGTGAAAGTCGATAAGGTATACGCCAGATACATGCTGGTTACCCGCAGACAGCGACCAGTAGAGTTGAACGATGACTTCATCTGGGCTCTCCAAGGACTTGCACAAGTGTACATTCTTCAGCCAGTGTTAGTTGACAAGTACACAGAGGACAAGATCCAGGATGCCTTTGTCACTCGAGTCAGATCAGACTACGTGCACCAGTGACTACTTGAGCGGAGTAAGTGGGACTTAAAAGGGGTGATCGACCTAGTGAAATCACTGGAGATCACCCTCCGTAACTTGGAGGCTTACTCGGCGAATGGCGTGGGGTCACCATGGTCGACACGGCATTTCCACCTTGGAATATAGGATTGCAAACTGGTGGACTGTTACCATGTCCAGCTAGTGAACACACCACAGCCATGGTCTCTCACTAGCACCTAAAGTGCTATTTCTGTAGCCAGCCACAGCACCCCTGTAAGCACTGCCTGGTGAAAGATGCAACATCTTCAAAGTGCAGGAAGAAGGGGCACTATTCAAAGGTATGCCAATTACAGCCACCTTCTAGCCCTAGTGCCATGTCTTCAGCATCTTGAATGCAGCCATCCTCCAGGGACGGCCACTTTGCAACATGGGGACCGCCATCTTGGATGCTGCCATTATGCTCCTAGACTATAAGTCAATACGAGGCAGACCACGAATTGACGCTGGCCTCTGAAGTACTGGATCAAAACAGCCTGCATCAGCTCTCCTGGTTGATGATGGACATCTCAGTCAATGATCAGATGATGAGATTCATTTTTGATAGCCAGAGTACAGAGAGCTTTATCCACCCCAAAACATTATTCCCTTAAAGCAAGGCCAGTAAACTATAAAGTCTCCCTGGCCTTAAAATCCTACTCAGCTTAGATCCACAGATACACCACCGTGATGCTGACTGTGCGGGACACGACCTACAGAGACCTTACGCTCTTCATCATGCCACAGCTCTGCACGCCAGTGCTGCTGGGGTTAGACTTCCAGTGCCACCTCAAAAGTGTTACAATGCAGTATGACAGCCCTCTGCCCCAGCTCACGGTCTGCAACCCACAGTTCGTAAGATGGCTGCCCTTCCAGCAACACCCCCCCCCCCCACACTGGCCAGGCCAACAAGTGGCCTCCAACCCTCTGCATCAATTCCCCATCGCTGTTCGCCAACCTCATCTCCCACTGTAAGCCAGTTGCCACAAAGAGCAGTGAAGGGGACAGACCATTCATTAAAGCTGAGGTGTGGCCACTTTTGAATGAGGGGATCATTGAGCCCAGTACCTGCCTGTGGAGAGCCCAAGTGATGGTGGTCAAGAGTGGGGGTAAACAAAGAATGGTGAGTGATTACCGACAGACCATCAACCACTGTACACAGCTGGATGTGTATCTCATCCCTCACATTGTGGATATGGTCAGTCAAATCACCCAATATCATGTATTCTCCATGAAAGATTTGAAATCAGTCTACCACCAGCTTCCCATCCATCCAGTACACCATTTTTGAGACAGACGGCTGACTCTGTCATTCAGGATACCAATGGAGTCTCTGTCTTCCATCAGGAGATGGACTGGATGGTGGACCAAAATGACCTGTGCGCCACCTTCCCCTACCTGGAAAATGTTCAACCACCCAACAGCACCCCTCCCCTCCCATGGGCACACATTATCTACCATGGCACCCTAGCCTTGCCCCAGCCCCAGTCACTCCAGTCAAACTGCCATGCACCCAGTAAGTCGACGCAGCGCTGGAGGTCCAGGACTCAACAGTGGTCCCAGCAACAGCCCAGCAACCGATTCTCTGACAGTCGCAACAAAAAACAGGCCACCGGACAAGTTTAACTTGTTAGAAACTCTGATCCACATCACCCCACTGATCAAAATTATTTTTAAAAGGGGTGAAATGTGGTGAACAGCTGTGTACTAATTTATCTGGCTCCACCCCCTTGCTGTGACTATACTAATGGATCCACCCACTTGACTCGGTATAAAGGCTTCACTGCCAAAACCTCTCCCCCAGATGCCTGTGTCACAGCATGGGATATACTTCAAGTTTATTGTGAATGAAAGCCTGTTGTTCTGTAACTCCAGTCTTTCAAGCTTCAGTGGTACAGGGGCACTGAGCACAAAAGTCTGAACCTGATTTCAGTGGATCCATCAAGCCTCACAAACACATTCTTTTGGATCATGCTTGACCTGTTAGCCATCTTCCTGCTGAATGTCAGAGAGGAAAATTGGGATGAAAATGCAAAACAAATTGAGGCCATAATCAGCCATTAAGACTGTAAAAAAGAATATTGTTATCCTGTGTAGAGTAAAATGCTGAGAAACAAAACAAAAGTGAATTGGCAATTTAGAAAATGCAGTTTAACAATCACAGAGACAAACAATGGTACCTTTTCACTTTAGTTTGTACTTGAAATATATCGATACAAAAGATCAAGTGTAATGATAATTAGCACCAAATGGTCCTTGTAATAATCTATCCTTTACATAAAACATTTAATCTGCTTTTTGTTTACAAAGCTTATAATAATTGTGTTACACATGTTCCTTGCTGTTTGATATTATTCCAGTCAAATTACAAAAGTTGATATCATTATTCATTTGGATTAATGAATGATCAGTGTTTGTTATGAATCACATTATATAAAGGATTACTGAAGACTTTTGATACCTTGTAAAGCTGATCCTTAAATCATTCTTCATTAAATATTCTCCTCACAATCAAGATCCATCATTCATCCCATTAGTCTTTGGATATCACATGGTATATTTGCAACAAAAATATGATGTCATGGTATCTTTGTTGATCAGTTGCTCCTGTTTTCTATAAAATACGATGTTCATTCTTATCACCTATAATAACATGATAGTAATTCTTTTTCTCTTGCCTCCAGATTTGATTCCATGGCATTCGATGAACCTGGAATTACTTGATATTTCTTTGTTTTAATATATTTTATTTTGAGAATTTTCAATCAACATGCAATCAAAATGAAGAATAATCCAAAAGATTATTTAATAATATTAACAAAATATCAGTAATATTAACAAAATTATACAAATATCAATCCATGTGTCAATATTAAAGGATGTGAGAAAAAAAAAGAGTCAACATGTGATTTAATTATTATAAAGAAAGAAAAATTACAATAATATGACAAAAGTACAAATTCAATGTCCAATTTGAACTAAAGAGGGAAAAAGATAATAGAACGAATAAAGAACAAAATAAGAGGAAACTCCCACCACCTAAGAAACAAGATGAAAAGAAGAAAAAGTAAGAAAAGAGAGAGAATAAGAAAAAGAAAAGATTGGCTTCAGTTGGGATAAACCCAACTCCTATCAAGAGACTTTAACTAGGGTCCTTGGTGCTGCGAGCACTTGGGCAAGGGACTGGAAGGGGGAATCATTAAAGATTTACCCCATTGTACCTTAGGTATGAATTTCAGATTCATGAAAATACATCATATCTGTTTTTGAGGTTATGAGTGATCTTCTCCAGAGGAACACAATTATGCATTCTATCTTCCAGAAGGCTAAACCTTGTTGGCAATCAGATTTCCAAGTATCTGCTATGGATTTCCTGGCTAAAGCGAGCTTAACAAATTTTAAGTGTGATTTCGACAGCCTTATTTTAGGTCTTTTTTTCCCAATAAAAATAATTCAGATGCCTGAAGGTATTGAATTCCAATTTTTTTTTTTCTAGATTACCAAATCTTCCCAGAAAGGCCACACTTTAAGGCATGACCAGGTTGAATGCAAGAAAGTACCTATTTCTTGACCACATTGAAAACATTGGTCTGATATTTCCAATTTGAATTTATGTAATTTTTCTGGAGTAGGGTACAGCTGATGCAAGAAGTTGTATTGCACCAGCCGATACTTTACATTAATCATGTTAATCAGGCTGTCCGGCCATAAATTGGACCAGCAAAATGGATCAATTTCTATACCCAAATCTGATTCCCAACTTTGGAATAACTTGATATTTCTGACCAAACTACAAAAAAAGACAACAAAGATTATCATCAATTGACCTTTTATTTTGCAAAGCTGAAGTAAAATGACCATTGTGGGATTGGCGAGGGTTCCACAAATGAATTTCTGTTAAGTGGGAGTCAGTTCATGAAAGAGCTCTACAGCTTTTAAGTGTGTTTGTGCAGCTATAATAAAAATCAGTACTTAATAAGCAGCAGTACAGAAAGACACAAATGGAGGATTATTGGAGCTGAGTCACATCGATTGTTATAAATTGCAAACTACATCATTGTATTGTTAGCTAAATTGAATCTGTGGGGCTCTTTTGAATTTTGCAGAAAAACTCAACGCAAACCAGAGTAATAACATTTTGGATTCGCTCTGGGTAGTCAACATTCTAATGGTATGAACATTGAATTTTTCAATCTCAGGTAATGAGTCTCCCCTCTCTCCTATTGAGCCACTTCCATTGTTCTCCTTTCCCACCCATTCTCATCCCTCCCCTCTTTCGTTCTGTTCCTTTCACCCATATTTTACCTGCAGGATACCACCTCTTACTGTCCCGCCTCTCCAGATTCATTCGGTCTCTCATTACACATTGATGGTCACCTTTTATCATATTCCAGCACAGATTGCCTTTGTCTTTGATGCACCATCTATAACTTCAAAAACTATAAGTTGTAGAGCAACTGATAGGTTTTTATTCACAACAGAATGGATGTCCATCCATATTGGTCGACTGCCTAAACTGACGAGGAGGCTATGGCACAGTCATCTTTATTCAGGGGTCAGTGGGAGGAGTTGTCTCAGGCACAGACAGCAAGGGGCACATCTAAACACACACACACACACACACACACACACACACACACACACACACACACACACACATCTATAGACCACATCCAAACATATATACATTTGTTTACCACCACCCACCACATTCACCCCTTGTTTTTAAAGAAGAGTCTGGCGGGGTGAAGTGAATTATAAATTTATTCTTTCAGGTGGTCTGGTCTGCCATTGCGACCGTCGTAGTACCAGTTGCAGTGCAGGTGTTGAGTTTTGGTTGGTCTGGGACATTTGTATGTTGCCCTCAGCAATGTCTTGATTTGTGCATGGCATGGGATCTGACATTTCATCTACTGGGACAGGGATAACATGCCATTGTGAATAGTGGTAGATGAAAAGGGTGTGGGGTGGTCGGCAATGGACTCGGGGACTCCTGAGGGCATCAGGTCCCGAATGGAGATCGTGTCCTCGTGCCCATCAGGTTACGTCACGTAGGCATATTGGGGATTGGCGTGGGGGAAATGGACCCTCTCAACCAATGTGTCAGATGTATGGATCCACATGTGCTTCCAGAGTAGGACTGGCCAAGGCATCAGCATGGTCCCAGAAGCTGGTTACAGACAGTGGTGGGGGGGTGGGGGGGGTGGTGCCCATCATATTCCATCGTGACACTCATAAGGTGGCATTGAAAGTCCAGCCCCAGCAACCTGGCAGTGTAAAGCTGCACCATCACGAGGAGTTTAAATTCTTTGTAGTCTGCAGCCCCGTACAGTCAGAGTCACTAGGCAATAGTGCGGATATCTGCCAGGGATAGTGAAGGTTTGCACAGGAATAGTTGATTGACAGATGTTGAAAAGATGTTGAAGAGGGGAAAATAAAGGGATCAATTGTAGGGTTATATAGTGTGGGGGAGGGGGAATGCTATTGGAGACTGTGGTAAACCACTGGTACCGGAGGAAGGTAAATGAGGTCTACACTAGGCACTTCCTGGCTACCCATAAACAGTGACCCAGGGAGTCAAGCACTGAGTACCTACGGGCCCTGCGAGCTCTCGGATGGGCCTGCGACTGCAGGGCAGTGATGGTCACTGTGAACATGGAGGAACTAATCAGAGATGCTTATGTTGCTGGCATAAGATCCAGCTACATATGGCAAAGACTGTTGGAGCAACGAGGCCAATGAGACCTTGTGGTTTACTGGCCTTGCTGTGAGGGAGTCGCGCTGCACTATGTCAGGGTGGATGAAGCTCTCCGTACTCCCACTGTCAAACAGACAGCTCGTCTCATGACAGTCTATGCCGATGTCCATCATCGATCTGGCTAGTTGGTGGGGGCTCCCCTGGTCTAGTATGATGGAGGTTAGAGTTGAATCACTATCAGGCTCCATAGATACAGTGGAGTGTTTGGGTGTTCGGTTCTAAGATGACGGCCCCCATGGCCCGCAAGCGGCGCTGTTGGGTTGGGAAGATGGCGGAGTCCAAGATTGAGGCCTCCAATGTCCGCACACAGTGCTGCTAGGTTGAGGAGATGGCAGTCACCACAGCCTTCACGCGGCACTGCTGGGTTTAGAGGGTGATCTGAATTTATAGACTAGTGTAGTGCTCTTTCTTCCCATAGTTAGTGGAAACTGCATCTTTCACTGGGCAGCATTTCCTCGGGTGTTTTAGCAGGTTGCAGAAGTAGCACTTTGGGTGCTTGCAGAGTACGGCAGCCATGGTTGGGTCACTGGCGGGATGCGATGGTGTTCCGCAGGCTTGCAGCCCTCCCACTTCCCAAGATGGTGGCACCCATGGTAACCACGAGGCAGCTCAATTGTCAGTTGAGTATGGTTCCATGTTTTGGAGGGCCATTGCCTTCTGCAGTTTGAGCTCACCTTGCTCTAACAGTCTTTGCTGGATGTAACTGGATCTTATGCCCATGACATAGGCATCTCTGATTAGTTCCTCTGTGTTCACTGTGGCCATCACTTCCCTGCAGTCGCAGGCCCATCCGAGAGCTTGCAGGGCCTGTAGGTACTTGGTGCTCGACTCCCCGGGTCACTGTTTATGGGTAGCCAGGTAGTGCCTAGTGTAGACCTCATTTACCTTTCTCTGATACTAGCTTATAAGTATGTCCATAGCTGCTGGGCATGACTTGACGTCCCTGATCATCGAGTATAGCAGGGGCCCGACCCAGGAATACAGTACTTGTAGTCTGTAATCTTCTGATTGAACAATAGTAGAGGAGGTCCGCAGGAATGTTTCAAAGCAACACAGCCAGAGTTTGAAGCTGTTCGGTGCATCAGGTGATTGTTGGTCGAGGTGCAACTTTTCTTGCTTTAGGATCTGCTCCATTATCTAAAAAACTGTTGTGAATAAAATTGATGCACCATCAATAATGTCAAAGACTAGAAGTTGTAGAGAAACTGATAGGCTTTTATTCACAACAGAATGGATGTCCATCCATGCTGGTCGACTGCCCTGGATTGAGGAGAGGGCTGTGGCACAGACACCTTTATACAGGGGTCAGTGGGAGGAGCCTCAGGCACAGACAGGAAAGGGTGTGTCCTAGCACATCCAAACATATATTCAATGGTTTACCACAGTCTCCAATATCATCCCCCCTCCCCTACACTATATAACCCTGCAGCTAATCCATTTATTTTCCCCTCTTCCCCTTTGTCTGCAATCTGTCAATCAACTATCCCTGTGCCAACCTTCACTATCCCTGGTTCGCTAATCCCCTCTCCAACCCCATTCATCCTGCCTTTGTTTTACTACGTCTCTCACTCTGTACTCTTATCTTGGTGAAGGATTCCAGCCTGAAACATTGTCCATTCTTTTTCTCCCACTTCTGCTCCTGCATTCTTCCAGCAGATTGTTCTTTCCTCCAGATTCCAGCATCAGCAATTTCTTGAGAGTGACCAGAGCAAAGTCAATCAGAATCCACACCTGGAGTATCTGTGCAGTTTTGGTCTCCTTATCTGAGGAGGGAGTGTATTGAAGGTTCACTAGACTGATGCCAGAGATGACAGGACTTACATATGAAGAAAGGCTGGATCGACTAGACTTATACTCACTGGAATTTTGAAGATTGAGGTTGGGGGGGGGGGTGTAATCTTATAGAAACGTATAAGATTGGACAGGCTAGATGCAGGAAGGTTGTTCCCAATGTTGGGGAAAACTAGAACCAGAGGTCCCAGTTTAATGATAAGGGGGAAGTTTTTTAGGACTGAGATGCGGAAAAGATTCTCTCAGTGAGTGGTGAATCTGTGGAATTCTTTACCACAGGAAGTAGTTGAAGCTGGTTCCTTATCCACATTTAAGAGGAAGTTGGATTTGGCCCTTGTGGCTAAGGGGATCAGGGGGTATGGGGAAAATGCAGGTACTCGGTACTGAGTAGATGATCAGCCATGATCAGAAAGTAGGCTTGAAGGGCCAAATGGCTTACTCCTGCACCTATTTTCTATGTTTCTAAGTAATTTTGATATAATGTCAGTACCCCAAAAGTTTCCAACTATCCATCTAGCAGGTCATTACAGAACATCTCAACTGAAACATTTTAGTATTTTATCTGTAATCAAAGTCAATGGTAATGTGCTATAATTTGCAGTTCGTTTTATACTGCTCAAGGTAAGTACTATCTCGATTTGTTGCCACTCCATAAAAACAATTGCAGATGTTGGGGATGTCTGAAGTCCATTAATGGAATACTCACTGAGCATTAGTGTGTGTGTGGACATTATTGAGGAAATAAATTCTGAGTTACAACCTTAGAGATGGTCAGCAGCTTTTGGTGTGCATCAGCGGTCTCAGTGAAGGTCTGGCTTCATGTGTTTGTTTTCCTCTTTTTGCTGGTTCACGTCAGCTGATTGTAGTCCAAGTCACACCTTGAGTCCAGCTCCAACTCTCAGCCAAAATGTCTCAAGTGAAGTTTTGTCCTTTTGTTTTTGAATCCAAAATTATATGGAGTTAAAGCAGTTCTCTACATGCTTAATTGAAGTTGGATAACAAATTCCAAGCTGTTTAAAAACCAACCTCCTTAAAATGCATTACGTTAATCCTAAATTACCAACTTTATCTGATTGCTAATTTTCCAGTGCTTTGTGCTAAATCCATACTTATTGGACAATTAAAACACTTTCATAGTGATCCCAATATTGTCTAAAAACATACCTTCAAATCATGGAGTTTCATTCATAATCAAGTTATGTTAACTCAAGTCTTGTATACATTATCACCTGAATTTTTTTCAACTAGTTAACTACATTTCATTCATCAGGAAAGCATTGCTCTTTCCATTTTCTCTTTAGCCATTTGCCTCTAGACTTGGAATAATTATAACTCTAATTGTAATTGCTATTTACAATTTCTGTTCTCATAATGTTGAACATCTCTCACAAATTAATATTAATCTCTTTGCCCTATCTTGGTTATAAGACCATGTGTTTACAGCATACCTTTCCCATTTATAGCTTATTCCAAAGTGCTCATCAGTGAACAAACTATTTCTGTTGTTTTGAAGACAAAAGCAGCAGACAATTTGCCCAGAATGATGCCTCATAAATAATAATAAGATAAATGACCCACTAATCTGCTACAAGGATGTTTAGAAATAAATGTCTACCATGATGCAGATGAGAACTGCCTTGCTCTTCAGTTAATGCCATTTAAATTGTTTCCGTGATTCTTCAAGGTTCCACTTAATGCCTCACCTAAAACAGTTGCATTTTTTAAAAAAAGTATCACCATATTGATATTAGTCTAGTGCATGTTCTGCAACTTACAACCTAATTTAAAACTAGAACTGGAACTGAATCAGCCATAAATAACTGTCAACCATGTGTTCACGGGTAAATGTCTCATTTTCATTTTAGCTCAGATTGACACTTTCCATCTGGTGTTGCTAATAGGGGAAAACAGTAACGTTGGTAAATGAAAAGCCAGTCATGGCTTAAAAATGAAACTTCTACTTTCATATTCATAATTACTGCATCAGTATGAACTCCTTACCAAATGACAAAACCTAGATTTTCTAGTATTTCCCTTTATTTAATAATTAAACTAGATGCAGTCATGTACTGGCACCTGTTCTATACCCCTTCCAGATATCCAGTATCCTTAAATGCTTTGCCATTTTTTTCTCTCTACCACTATACAGCTAGCTCATTATACTGAACACTGCCTCTTACATCAAACTTGCTTTAAAATCAGTCTCTCATACACTTCATTCATTAGGGACCATGCTCAGTTAAACATCCTTGTATTGTGTAACAGACAGTATGTATAGTTGCTCCACAGTTTCAAATTCCCTTGCTTGGTCCTGACCTTGGATGTTCTGTTGTGAAGAGTTTGCTTTTCCAGTTCTTTATCACTGCTTCCCATCTGTAATCGCTGCTGCTCTCAAGCTTTATGACCATGTACTCTGTCAGACATGCTTCCACAGCCACGTTGCCTTCCTCATTACTTGCCTCTGCTGCCATTTTATGCCTTGTGGCTTCCAGCTCCAGTTCCAGGCCTATCAGTTTGGCACCCACTGGGATTCACGTACCTGCATAAAACTGACTGCTGCTCTCTTCACCTCTCTCACCATCATACCATGATGAAGGGCTCAACCCCAAAATGTTGGCTATGAATCTTTATCTTTACTATATGCTTTAGAGGGAGGAGAAAACTTGGTGTTATTGGGTGGCACAAGTTTCATGGGGTTAATATCGGCTTCTACCATGTTAAAAAGAATTGATAGTACTGGTGATCTTTTCCAACATAGTGCCCTTACAGACAGTGCCATATTCAAACCCAGGTTTCTGTCACTGTAACACCATTGCACTAACCATGCTGCCCAGGCAAAATGACTTTCATATTCAATTGGTTCATGGAAACTCAATAAAGCTATGATGAAAAGTGATGCCCAAAATGGGTTAATTTTCTAGCCAGAGAATTGCCACCATTAATCAAGACAAGAGCTCACAACCCATCCCAAATTTCTTCCAGGTAAATCTTAATGACACCCAAAATATTCTCTTCAAATAGTGAAAGCCAGCCAATGTGGGTTTGGATGGACGGCCTACCAGTAAGAAAGGGCTGATGCAGTGTCTGGAGTGGAAGCATACTGATAAGAATTTTTTTCCCCCTACTCTCTACCATCTTATTTTTCCAATGGAAAATTATGGCCGAGCTATTTTGTTGTTTTATCAAATACTAACATCAAATATCCACCAAGGAGCACCTTTCCAATCGCAGGTACTTTTAATATTACTGGAAATGTTGAAGTACACAAGGCAGTTTGCAAAAATGCCCCCATGGATCTTTTAGTCAAGCTTATTCCTGATATTCCCGGCTAATAGTTTTTCAGCCATCAACAAGATGTCATGATGGCTGCAGGATGGTGATACTGTTGCAAAGAGGGAGGTGAAATCAGAATAAGAAAGGACACTGCTATCACATCTCCATGCATTAGGGCAAAGGACAAAATGGAAAGAAAACAATTCATCTCATTGTACCACACTTAATGTGCCCAATCAAAAAATGATTTCAATTTACCCTACCAGTAACTAATACACAAATATTCATGCTGATGTTGGTGCTTGTTGAGGATTCACAGCAGAAATTTGGCCTATTGACACATCTCTGGGAATTCACACCTTTGAGAGAATTTATAGTTATTGCAAATAATTTACATATTTTCAAAATAGTACAAACTAAGACACTAGATTTATTATTATGTAAATTAGGACTGGATTTGCAGTATAAAAGAGATGCTTCAGGCAAGAGGTGTCTCCACAAGCTATAAAAATGTTACATGCCTTACTACACTGCAGATTTGAAACGCAGAAGTCTGCAGACACTGTGATTGTAGTAAGCATCTGCGCTCAGGACGAGGACTTTTGTGACAGATCATCAGAGAGGTCCTTCTTCAAAAAATGTGGCTTTCCCTTGACCGCCATCAACTTTGCTCTCATCTACATATTGTCCATTACCTACACAATTACCTTGGCCCCCTCTGCCTCACATTCAACAAGGTGAGGATTCCCAACCACCACCCTCCATGTGCAACATATTCCTCTGCCATTTCCGCCACCTCTTATGTGATCCCACCTCTAGACACATATTCCCCTCTCCTCCCTTCCCTGCCTTCCTCAGGAATTGTTCCTTCTGTGGCTCCCTTGTCCACCCCTTCCTCCCCACTAATCGTTCTCTTGGCACCAACCCCTGTGACCGCAAAAGATGTTCCATGTGCCCACACCCTCTCCCTCACCACTATTCGGGCCTCAAACAGTGAAACAACAACTTGTGAATCTGCAGGAGTCATCTACCGCATCCGATGCTCCCATTACGGTCTCCTCTTCATCGGAGAGACTTGGTACATACTGGGAATTTACTTTGTTGAACATCTTGGCTTTGTCCTCTGAAATAGCGTGGATCTCCCAGCAGCAATGCATTTCAATTCTGCGTCCCATTCACTTGCAACATATCTGTCCATGGTCTCATGCACTACCAGACTGAGACCACCCACAAATTGGGGGAGCATCACCTCACCTTCCAAATGGATGGCATTAGCATTCTCCAGTTTCCATTAAATGCCCTCCCCTCCCCTTAATGCCTTTCCTCCATCTCTCTCTCTCTCTCTCTCTCTCTCTTCCCTTTTCTCTCTGTCTCCTTTCACAGAGCCAAAATCAATTCTCACCTCCCCTCTTATCATATCCAATTAACACCTTTTGATGGTCTGGCTCCACCCCCTTCCAGTCTTCAGTCTTTATTCTGACACCTTTATATTCTTTGCTATTCCTTGAAGAAGGACTCAGGCCTGAAACATTGGTAATATATCTTTACCTTCTGTGGACGAACCGTGTGAAATATACACAGAGGCACAGACAAGAAATGAGGAAATGGTGCCCAGAGAAATCTGACATTAATTAATTCACCGTTGCAGTAAAAGCATGATCACCACCTTTCTGTGATGATGAGCATGGGTATATTGTCTGGTATCTCAGATCCTTCTGGACCAATACTGAGCACTTTTTTTTATTTTAATTTTTTATTTTTCACACTATGAACCATATTGACCAAAATACACATAAACATTTCCCTCTTGAATATACACAGTGTCATTTTCTCCCCTTTTCCCCCCTCCCTTCCCTCCCTCCATCCCACCCCCCTCCCCACCCACTATATATTCAACATATACGATACATTAAACCCATTAAACAATGTCATCACACAATGAAAATAAACAAGAAAGTTATGTCATCTACTTTTACACACTGGGTCAGTTCATTTTGTCTTCTTCTCATTCTGTCATTTTAGGTGGTGGAGGTCCACAGTAGGATTTCTCTGTTGTGTTCAATGTACGGTTCCAAAATTTGTTCGAATACTGTGATGTTATTTCTTAAATTATGTGTTATTTTTTTTTCCAATGGAATACATTTATTCATTTCTATGTACCATTGCTGTATTCTCAGGCTCTCTTCTAATTTCCAGGTTGACATACATTTTTTTGCTACAGCTAAGGCTATCATAATAAATCTTTTTTGTGCTCCATCCAAATCGAGTCCAAATTCTTTATTTCTTATATTACTTAGAAGAAAGATCTCTGGATTTTTTGGTATGTTATTTTTTGTGATTTTATTTAATACCTGATTTAGATCTCCCCAAAATTTTCCACTTTCTCACATGCCCAAATTACATGTACTGTTGTTCCCGTTTCCTTCTTACAGCGAAAACATCTATCTGATACTGTTGGGTCCCATTTATTTAACTTTTGGGGCATGGTGTATAGCCAGTGTAACCAATTATATTGTATCATGTGTCGCCTCGTGCTTATTGTATTTCTCATAGTTCCGGAGCATAGTTTTTCCCATGTTTCTTTCTTTATCTTTATGTTTAGATCTTGTTCCCACTTTTGTTTGAGTTTTCATCGTTCTCTTTCTCTTGCAGTTTGATGTACATGTTTGTTATAAATCTTTTAATTATCATTGTGTCTGTAATCACATATTCAAAACTGCTTCCTTCTGGTAACCTCAGCCTGCTTCCCAATTTGTCCTTCAAGTAGGTTTTCAGTTGGTGGTATGGAAATATTGTACCATGAGTTATACCATATTTGTCCTTCATTTATTCAAAAGATAATAAATTATTTCCCGAAAAACAATTTTCTATTCTTTTGATCCCTTTTCTCTCCCATTATTTAAATGAAAGTTTATCTATTGTGAAAGGGATTAGTTAATTTTGCATCAATATTAATTTTGGTAGTTGATAATTTCTTGAAGGTAGGATAAAGGAAGGTCTGGAGAAACTGCTCAGTTCAGCATTTCCCCTATTTAATCTTTTTATTGACTGTTGAAAAGCTGGGACATGGCAAGTTGCAAGGCAAGGGAGATTGGACAATTTTTTTTTTGTGGAGCATCAGAGGGGAAATCTGTACTGTTTGTCACTAGTTGACAGTTCTAGTTGGCAGTCGTATCTTCCTGGCTGCAGAAATGAAAACTTAAGTTGCAGGGTTGGATGTACATTTGACCAAACTGCTCCAATACCAGCAACAGCACTGGAATGTCCTCAACAGTTTGGAAAAAGCAGAACAGATCCAATCTAACTCTTTTGTCTATTTTCAACCAGAAGTGATAAAGGATGCTATAAACTATACTATTAAGTAGTATGCATCATCCAATATCAAGCTCCAAAAGTCCAAAAGTGAATAAACACCAAAGCCTTTTGGCATCAGGCCATTACACAGAGGCACAGACAAGAAATGAGGAAATGGTGCCCAGATATCAATATAATTATTGATATCAATATAATTATTAAAGTTAACACACATAGTCTCTGTCTTGTTAAAATACTTGAAATGAAGGTGCTAAAAATTGGTAAAGACTCCAGGCATACAGTGCAGAAACCTTGGAATAGTCACAGCTATTCCTTGAACGAACCAAATCTTCAGCATTCTGACTTGGCTTGATTAGTGGCAAGGAAACCCAAACTCAGAGTGTATGTCACACGCAATTGTGTCTGGATGAGTGAAGCTCCAATAGCAATCTCAAAATCTGTGATTATTTAGAATCAAGCAGTTAATTTGATTGTCTTCTGCCCTCCACACACACCTCCATTACTTTGGACATTCACTTCCTCGACCAATAAATTGTTCCATTGTGCCAAAACCTATAAAATACCCTGCAATACCATGACAGGACTCACAGGGGTGAATCGCACACCATCCCACTTGAAAACATATCACACTCCTTCATTGCTTCTTCAACTAGGATGACTTTTGGGAATGCCTTCAGCAGATTCAGTTAACTTGGTCTACAAAGCAGCTCACTCTTAGCAATCTTAAGGACAATTTAATTTAAGCATTAAATGCTGATTTTTGTCAATGACAGAGAAGAAACAGAATTACCTGGCATGATAAACTATGGTGAATTTGTTTTAAAATACCACCAGGTTTGTCAGAAGGAAATGTTTATTCAAGGTTTCAATGAAGGCTTAGTAATATCCCTCCATCCCTTCCCAGTATCTGGATTGCCAGAGTTGTGTTCAAAACTGGGGAAGATCATGCTGGGAAGCCATCTTTCGGTGCCATAACACAGTGCCTTCATCCGATCGTAAGGAAAACGCTAGTGTGGTTCATTGAACTGAATTTCAGAGATCCAGTTTTAGTGGGGGTGGGCTGGATCCCCAACAAAATCCTTCAACATGATTGAAATTTGTGCTTCGAATGTTGCCTTGGCTCTACTGTAATGGATGTAGAATTACTCAACTCCAGACCATCACAATACTAATTTACTCTGTCAGATGGTATAGTAAATAATAATGGAGAATGGATTTGTGCCATTATAGCAACTGCATTCACTGGTGTGTGTTTATTGTACGTGCATATTGGTAGATTTATAATGATATTTGTGTCAAGAGCACATGGAGTTAATATAGGAGGATAAGTCTGAAACCTGCTCTAACATAACCCGTGGACAAAGAATCTGTTAATATTCCCTCATTATCTCAACTTCCACAAAATGGTCATCCATAAAAAAATAGCATTTCATGCATCCAAGAATGAAAGGAAAGAAGATAAGTCAGAGGAAAGATCAGCAGGTGTTTAAATCAAGCCAAAAAGGAATTGTTCCTGAGGACCCAGTCTTTTAATTAATGCTGACATCCTGGCAAACTAAACATAATTTTGATCAGCAGAATTTAGACCTCGAGAAACCCAAAGACAGGGAACTGTTCACCCTGAAATATTGGATATCAATATCCCCAAGTTAATTAGAAACAGTTTTGTGTCATCACAGCTTTATCTGACAGAACTTGGTGCTGATTAGACACTGAACTAGGATCTGAAGGGACACATTAAATTCCAGAATCAAATTCAGAACTTCACATTCTCTGACTGTAAAGATGCGGCACTGACCTTTCTCATGTTCTTGATCTCTCTGCAGCCTTCAACATAGTTGTCCACATCCACTTACTACATTATCAAGATCAGCTTTGATTTAGTTCTATGCATCAAATATTCTCAGCAAAGAATGCAACATCTCTGCAAGCACCACCAAGGGAGAAGTCCTTCTGGTTAGGAAATCATTGTTCTAAGAAATTTATGATTATTGCAAACAGTAGGTATTTTGTTTAGTGATAATAATGGACAATCATATAATTTCCAATACATTTTCTGCAAAATAGGTCCATCTATTGCTAATACAAATTACGGCTGGTTGGTGTGGACATTTATCACATTCACTGCAGAGCCATGGTCAACCATCGATCAGCCGTAACTACACCTGCATAGACTCATGTTTGAAGGCTAAGCTCAAATTCTCTGCAAGTTCACTCAATCAAGACGAGAAGACAAAACTTAACAATGAATCAAAGGGCCTCTGCAAAACCTGGTCCTACTGTAAAATATTACCACAATGCCGATAGTAAAAACTCAGGACCACCTTCACAATTTTGTAAAATTTATCTGGATGCCGAAGGACAATTAGTGGGAAAGGATGAGTGGATGAGTGGATGAGGGAGCCCCGGAGGGAATGGACCTTGTGGAAAACTCAGAGGGAGAGGTATCTTCAGAAGGTGGAGAGGTCGTGTGATCACTTTGTAGGTGGCTGAAATGGGGAAGGATAATATGTTGGATGTGGAAGCAAGTTGGGTGGAGGGGGGGGTCTAGAGACGCCTTCCCAGTAATTGGCCCTTGGAACCTACCTCAGTGACCACAAGAAAAGCTACAATAGTGCCCATACAAATCTCCTCAACACCATTCAGGGTCCCAGACCTTCCAAGTGAAACAGCATTTATGAATCTGCATAGGTCATTTACTCATCCAGTGCTCCTGTTATGGACTCCTCTCCATTGGGAAGACTGAACGCAGATTGGGAGATCATTTTGTTGAGCACATTTGCTTTTCTGCTACAAAAGCAAGGATGTCCAAGTGTCCTAACATTGTAATTCCACACATCATTCCCAGAGCAACATAGAACCATCAAACCATAGAAGACTACAGCACAGAAAACAGGTCATTCAGTCCTTCTAATCTGTGCTAAAACATCATTCCACTAGTCCCATTGATCTACACCCATTCCATAAACCGCCAGACATGTCTGTCTATGGTCTCATGCACTGCAAAACTGAAGTTACCATAAATTGGAGGAACAAAACTTACTGTATATTCTACCTAGGCACTGCCTAAACAGATGGCATTAACATTGACAAGAAAGGATAGGTAGAGATTTGAAAACAGAATGTAATCAAGGGCTAACTAGTTTGTTTCTATCAGCAACTACAAGACAACCAAATAATCTATGTGTCTATAATTGCCACTCTTTAATAAATAACATTGGAATCACAGAAGTGTCAACGAACGATCCTCTCCAAGAAAAGGGAATATAGCTATCAAGATTGCAAGTTCAATGGGATCACAAATTCAATGGGAGGCATGGTTATCTTAGCAGTTGGTGCAATGCTCTTACAGAGGCAGTGACCTGGGTTCAAATCTGGCGCTGTCTGTAAGGAGTTTGTAAGTTTTCCCCGAGTCTGCATGCGTTTCCTATGGGTGCTCCGGTGTCATCCCACCCTTAAAATCATACCAGGGTTGTAGAGTACTGAGTATCCAAGAATTACTGAGTATCCAAGAATCAACAATTCAGAAAGATTCATTGACCCTTTCAGACAGTGAGATTCAGACCCCAATTTTTTAAACTATCCTTTAATTCTTCTTTCACCAACTGAAATCTACTCCCCCTTGTTACTGACCTGTCAGTCCTAGAAACTACTCCTTTCTGTTCACTTTGATTAGGCCTCTCATAATTTTTCAACCAAATTAATCTCCCAATCTACTTTGACCCAAATTAATATCCCCACCAAAAACAGTTTCTTCCCATAACTGTAACTCTGGCCAAAAAAAAACAAACTGACAATTCTCCTGAAACACACTTAATACCTGGAGTAGAATAGATGACATAATGGCTATATAACCAATATTAAATTCTGGCGGCTGACATGAATTGGGTGGTTAACAGGCTGAGTATTCAAGGAATGAGCACATAATAAATAGTTTGTACATACAGCAAAGAACTGATGTATAATGAGCAAGTTATATTAAAGATTGGCTATGCATACTAACCATCACAAAGAGATTTATTCAGTAGTGGGAACCTGGACTGAGCAGCCAATGACAACAGAGAAAGGTAGCATTCAAGAAGCTTGTAGATCAGGGATGGGCAACCCTTTTTTTAAAAGAAAACTCACATACCACTCTAAGTATTTCCTTTGCCATAGGTGCTCTGTGATTAGTAAAGTATTGCTTATGGTAGTACATGAGTGGAAAGAAAAAGGTTTGAAAACCACTGTTTTAATCATACTTAATTGAGTCATTATGTGCCTGGTTTCATAACACCAAAGGAAATGGGCCAATGACAATTTTTCTCAAGCAAAATATTTCAGTAACAATTGGGTCTTGAGCAGTAATTCTCATCCATCCCTCACATTCACAGACCATGTATGTCATAGGGATTACCTAAGATGGAATGTGATGTTAAAATAAAAAGGTTGCTCACCCCTGTTGTAGATAGATTTGTCCTGACCAGTTCTGGATGGTTGTGACTGGTTTGTGCTTTCCAACTACTTGATAAGAGGTGAAGGCAAAGAGGGTGACCAACATGGAATGTATCTACTGGCTGCTTTCCTGAGGCCGTGGGAAGTTAAAGCAGAGTAGATAGAGGGAAGGTTGGTTTGCATGGTGGCCTGAAATGCATGCAGATACTTATGGTCTTGGGCACTGTATATCCTGCACCAATTTGTAATGCATCTAGCAGACAGGAAACTTCCTAAGGCACATTTTTAAAAATAACTAGGGGACGTGGAGTCATGCCAAAGTTCCTTACACTTCTGAAGATTAACATGAGTATCTACTCTGCTTTAACTTCCCACAGCCTCAGGAGAGCAGCCAATAGATACATTCCATGTTGGTCACCCTCTTTGCTTTCACCTCTTATCAACTAGTTGGGGATACTTATGCCCAGAACTAAGATCTCCTCCATCTTCTCCTTATCACATTTGATCTACTCAGGCTGTGTGCTCCAGCCTTTCATATTGCTGAAGAAGAAGTAATTATCCTGTCTGTGGATTCTCTATTTTTCCTGTACTCTGACTCATCATTATGTCATCAGCAAACTTACACAAGCCTTGTAGCCCTGTATCTAAGTATCTCCCTTTTGCCTTTTAATTCTTCTGTTATTTATAAGTGAACTGAGCAAAATATACTAAATTGTTACATCAAGTGCCAAGGAATGCAGAAGAAAGCAAACATAGCCAGGTCCATTACAGGCTCTGACCTCCCATCCATTACAGAAATATTTGTTAGTTAATGTCTTGAGGAGGCAGCCAAAATCATAAAGGACCCTCATCACTCTGGTCACAATCTCTTTGTGGCGCTATCGATCAACCACATTGGACAAAGAGTTGTGATTAATAGGCTTTAATCACCTTAAGTCGTCAACACATCTCACATGTTGCTGGCCCAGTTCCAAGGCAGGTACTGAGGGAGGGGTTTCAGTGTAAAAGCCTTTATAGGAATTTCTGGAATGGAGAAGTCACAGGTTCAGGAGTTGGGCCAGCTCATACAAAACATATATACAGTCGTTGCACCACATTCACCCCTTCTTTTGAAACAAAGTCTGGTAGGGTGAAGTGATTCAATGTTCGTTACAGGTTCAGCCTGTCTGGTGGTCTTGTCTGTTGCTGTGACCATCATAAGGTTTGTTATGGTTCCATTGCTGGTTCCCTAGTGGTGTATTGCATGACAGGTTGTGACTCCAGTGGCTGAGGGAGAGTTTAGTAGGACCGTGGTGCTGCTCAGTCTGGGGTTGAGGTGCTCTGTCAGGTGCAAATACTGAGGCCAGTTGCCCCCTGAAGAGATGTTGATTGGTTTGTCGAGGGGTCCCCTGCATGCGCTTGGTCTTGGATGGAAACTGTGTCCTGCTGTCTATTCCTGATATTCTACTTAAGCTTATTGGGGGTTTGCGTGGAGGAGGTAGACCTCAACAAGAAGGGTCAGTCTTGTGGCATCTGATATGGCTCTGGAGCAGTACAGGCCTAGGGATCATCAGCCAGGATGAAGTGTGTGGTTCCCAACACCAACTTCCTAGGGAAAGAAGAGCCTTTCATGCGGTGTTGCTTGAGTAGCGATACAGAGGAGGGACCTGGTGGTGTAGAGAACCTCAGCGAGGACCTCTTGCCACCAGGAGATGGGCAGGCCTTTTGACGATGTCATTCTCCCTCTCTATATGGCCGTTCCCCTAGGGGTTATAATCCATGGTCCTCCTTGTGGCTATGCCCTTGGCCATTAGGTACTGATGCAGTTCTTCACTCATAAATGAGGATCTTGGTCTCTATGGATATAGCAAGGGTATCCAAACAGAGCAAGTATGCTATGCAGTGCCTTTATGATTGTGGTCATGGACATGTCTGGGCAGAGGATGGAAAAGGGAAGTGGGAGTATTCGTCCATGATATTTAGGAAGTAAACATTCCTGTTGGTGGAAGGGAGGGAGCCCATAAAATCCATACTCAGATGCTCAAAATGGCAGGTGGCTTTGATGAGGTGGGTTTTGTCTAGCCGATAGAATTGGGGTTTACATTCATCAGGGACTGATATTCTCTGTAGGAGTTCCATTACAGTCGAGTAAGTAGTGCAGTCCCTTATCTCTGAAAAATGTGGTGGATGACCTGAGTGAAGAGTAGATCTCATTAGTATTCCTCACTCTGCACGACATTGCATCTCATGAAAGCATTGAGGCAGTGCAGCCATTGATCGAATTTGATGGAGGCCTTCAGATCTTTAGGGTCAGTGTCCAGTTTATCTGCCTTATCCATGGCCAAAAATTAAGGTGATTAAATTGTGGTGCTATCAATCAACTGCATTAGATGGAGAGTTGTGATTAATAGGCTTTAATCACCTTAAAACATCAACACATGTCACATGTTGCTGGCCAGGTTCTAATGCAGGTACTGAGGGAGGGGACTGGGCATAATAGCCTTTATATAGGGATTTCCGAGAGGGTGGATTCACAGGTTTAGAGGGTGGGCCAACTTAAACAGTGTTTGCACCACACTCTGTTCACTGCTACTTTTAGACAGAAGGTACACAAACCTGAAGACCAGTACCTCTAGGTTCAAGACAGTTTCATTCCATCAGCTACCAGATTCTTGAACCTCCCTGTAACATTAATTGGGGAAAACTCTGATACAACTAAAAAGGACTGGCTGAACTACTGCAAATCATTTTTTTTTTGCATGAGTATATCTAAATATTATCTTATGTGTTATTGTCTCTTTTAATTCAAATAACTTTACAATTATAGTTTATAGATACAAGTACCTGTTAAGCTGCAGCAATTTCATTGCATCGTACAATGTATATGACAATAAACCTATTATCACAAACTTATCATCATTACCTACACAAATGGAAAATTTACCCAGCACAGCTTTAGCCGCTTTCAGGTGCATTCTCCGCCAAGAATGTGCCTGCAGAAGCGGATGCAGCCCTGTGGAATGGTCATTCAGGTGGTAGCCCTGAAAGCACTGTGCTGTCCAGGAGAGGCACACTTTGGAGCACACCCCGGCTCCTGTCCCTTCAGAACGTTGGGGCAGGGACAGCCGGCACGGGGTCTGGACAGGGGCTCCTGCCCCAACATTCTGTGCTGGCCGCCCCAGCCTTGACGTCTCACGCTGGCCATCCCTGTCTCGAAGTCTCGTGCCGGGGGGCAGGGGGAGCTGTCAGGCAGTGGGGAGGGGGACTGTCAAGCACAGGGATGGGGGCTGTCAGGCACAGGGAGTTGGGACGCCAGCAGATTGTCATCTGCCCTCCCCTTAGCAGCCACTTTCAGGTAGCTGCATTCAAGTGCCTAGAGGGAATTCGGTGCTCCGGTGATTATCCCTCCCGGAGAGCTTCATAGGGGTAGAATATGCAGCTTTACATCAGGGTATTCTGTCCACTTGAAAGAGTCTACAGATATTCATGTTTTACCACTGTCTGTAAGGGGTTTGTATTTTCTCCCTGATTTGCATGGGTTTTCTCTGAGAGCTCTAGTTTTCTCTTCCCTCTAAAGCATATGGGGTTGATCAGTTAATTCGGAGTTACTGGGTGGCACAAGTTTCATGGGGGTTAATATTGGCTTGTACCATGTTAAAAACAATTGATAGTACTGGTGATCTTTTCCAGGAGAAGGCCTACCCTTTGTGACATTTGTCGATGCTTCTTTCTTAAAATCACTTAAGTGCAACCAAAGTTTGCTACAGTTTAATGATGGCACAAGTTGTACAATAGACATTTTGCCATTGCTTTTGGGGAAAATCTATGCTATTTGCTGTTCATTTCAAGGCCCAGAGCCAGCCTTTTATCTGTTGCTATGATCTGATCTAACTTAATCTTGACCAAAAAAATTTCAGAGCTCTCATGATAGTGAGTCAACCTTTGATTATCTTCTTATCCGTCTTTGTGTTGGTGAAGTAAATTATTTCCTTGCCACCTCTTTTGCCCCAACTTTGCAGGAAATTAATAAAAGCACAGTATTTACTGACAACAGCGTGTCAGCCATTGAGTTCGGAAAGACATTGGAGTCAAGGCAAACAGTCTTGTTTAAACAGCGTGCTGAAGCAAAGTCAATTTCCCAGTAAACATTCTGAGTGGAGGATAGTTAAATAAAATTTATGTACATCACTCTCAAGGAGAAGTCTCGTCACCAAGCTTAGTTGAAGAGGACATTACAAAAGTGTCTCCACTTGTAGTATTGCCATTAAATGCACCTTTATAAAAATTATGTTATAGCTGTTTGTAACTTGCACCATCATACACAGATAGCTTAAATAATGATGAAATCTGACATTTTGTAGAATGATTGGTTGGGGATTTGAAACTTCCATCTTGGAATTCTGTTCCTTTCATTATTTTTTTTCTTTCCACAATTAAACCCTTTCACTAACAACATAATAGGGCTAGAAGATCAGGGCTACAAACCTCAGCAGAAGCAGTACTGAGTGTCACTACCACCCCCTCCAGTCTGTCTAAGTGAAAACATTGCCACAAGGTTTCCACCCACATGTAGTTGCCTGTCATTAATGCAGTGTGGTGTAGATGTCTCCCCCTCACACTATGTTCGTGTATTTTCAAACTTTTCTATCCATACCAATGCTTTTTCTGCTATTGCAGCAGGACACTCCTGTTGTTCAATCTCTCCCATCATCCACCTCATGCAGGCTTTTCTTTTTGCCTATACTATCTATCTTCTATGCCCAAAGACATTTATGTCTTCTCCTTGCATCTAATCTGGCATGTTATCACAATTTTTGTTTCACTACACAAATTCCAGAAATCTGAGCTGACGATTCAAATCCATGAGACATAACTATGCACAAACTTAACATGGCATATTTACTTCATAAAATGTAAGGAAAGATACTCATCTGTACATTTAATTTTCAGGTTCCTGCTGTAAGCCATGCTCCAGTCTATGTTTCACTGTTACAGAGCAGGCATACCACATGTCTCATTTGTGCAGTTCACAGTGTGTCCACATGCATCATAGATCGCAAAATTTGTATCATGGGTTTAGATAAAGCATGGGTGAGAAAACCCATTAATTACCACATGATGTCCTCCCTCATCAGTTGAACCAATACCCCTCTTGAAGTATGTGTAGCTCGGGCATAGAATGTGCATTGGCTGGATGATTGCATCATTGACCACCCCAGTCCACTTGCCATAAAAGTACTTGGTATGTGGTGGTATGGGTGAAAGCAGCAATCTCATATGGATATTCTGTAAAGAGAGGTGCTGTATTAAAGATAATCAATAGCAAATAGTCTTGGACTGCTACCATTAGTATACATACAATAGAAAAAAATTACATTTATTGGACACCTTTCACAATCTTAAGATGTCTTCCAGTGCTTTGAAGATCATGAATTATTTTATTGATGTGATGGCACTGTACTATAGGAAAGATAGCAGCCACCTTGGATACTTCAGGGCATCACAAACACTGATATAATATGACTAGATGATTCAGGGAGAAGTATAGGCCAGGTTATTGAAAGAGACTCTCTTGCTTTTCTTCCAATAGTGTCACAGAATCTTTCCAGTCTATCTGAGATTGTGTATGTGCAGCAACAAAAACCACACCATTGGAAATGTCAGCCTGGATATTGCTATCAAGCTTTTCAAATTGGACTCAACTCCAAACTTGTACCATCTGAGATTGAAACCACGCACGGATTCAGCACATTTTTAATACATTCTGAGCAGGCATTTTAAAGGGAATAGGCATGAGATGATTGATATTGCTGAGGATAATCAGATTTGATGTGTTGTTCCTTAAGTTTATGTTTGGCCTCACCCTGACCATGGACAATATCATCTCACTACTGGACAACCTTCAACCTAATGGCATGAATTTTATTCTTCCAACGTTAACAAATCTCACCCCATCTGGTCTTACTGTTTTCATCTTTAGTCACTCCTGTACATTTCTACTCCCTCTAACTTTTGTTTTCTACCCCCCACCCCCAAAACCCTTCTTGTTGGTCTCTCGACCTTTCACATTTTCGGTCACCTCTTGGCCCCCTTCACCAGGTTCTTTACCCCTTTGTATACATAGTGGGAGTGAAAGTTAGAAGGGATATGATGGGACAGTTCAATTAGAGGTAATGAGCATATGGAGTGAGCTCCCAGGCAAAAATGAAGAAGCAGGTATATTAGTTTCCTTTAGGAAACACTTGGTTAACATTTGCCCAATTCAGGCAACTGAGGACAGACCAGGAGAGCCCACTGTTCAGTATGGACAAGCTAGGCCTTGTATCCATTCTGCAGGACATTTTATCACTCCCCTTTCTCTTTCATTTCAATAAAGGGTCCAGACCTGAAACATTGACTGACTATTTTTACATCTGGATGCTGACTGACCTGCTGAGTTCCCCCAGCAATTATTTGCTCAATATTTTAACAACTGCAGTATTTCTGTTTCCCAAGGTAGATGTTTTAATTTGGCAGCTGCCTCCTCACTAAAACTGAGCCTCCAGACTCTCCATTATTGTTGTGACTTTATGTGCAACAGAGATACATTGAGTTAATGTAATTATGATCCTGTCTTCAGTTGCCCTTCCCCTTGTATTCTCCTCTTCTAAACATACCTGCATGAGCCATTCCCTACTAGAGTGAATTTTCTTCCATATTGAACTGGATGAAAATCTTTTTTTTTCCTTCACACTGCAAACAAATAGGAACCTGCCCTCGTGTTAGTGTCATTTCCACTTGGAGAAGAGTGAGGGATGCAAGTGAAAGTATGATGTTATGAGCCATACCTGCCATAAGGATTGGTGACTGTAACAAATGAGACACTTTGACCAGGTCCAAAAATTACCAGTAACTTGCAAAAGTCCCATCACCCTGGTCACAACTGCTTCTTGCTACTACCTTCAAGAAAAGGTAGAAAAATCTGAAGTCCAGCATCTCGAGGGTCAAGAACACTTTTCAACATCTATCAGGCTCTTAAACCTCCCCTTGTTACATTAATAATTGACTGCTCCAGCACCACTAAAAGGACAGTCTACATTATTTTAGCACACCTTTTTGCACTAATAGACATTATCTGCCTATCTATCTTTGGTATAAAAATACTTTTTCACTGCAGCAAGAAAGAATTTTGGTGCTAATGTACAATGTACATGACCATAAACTCAGTATCATTAGTAATACCCTTATCCTCATTTTGGTGGTCTCAGTTGTTGTCAGTGCCTTTTCATAACCTACCAGTTTATAATGTCTACTGAGAAGACACCATAAACTCCAAAAAGAAGGCCAACCACTTCTAGACCAATTTTTAGATGCCCTTTGTCCTTGCAGCTACAGATTCTTTTCACTCTTCCCTCTCAACCAATCTAATTTGGCTGCCCTTCACACCTAGCCAACATCATCCATTGGTTCCACAAAGGCAAGGCGGCAATATGTGTAGTGAGTTGTCAAACCAATTTCCCTTCTGCAACAGTGTAAAATAGGGTTGTGTTTTGACTCCTACTCTGTTTGCACTATTCTTTGCTGCTGTACTTCAGGATGGCACATCAGAATTATCTTCTTACAAATGAGGGCTGATGGCAGGCTCCTCAACCTTGCAAGGCTGAGATCCAAAACAAAAGTTAAGGAAATTGTGGCTCATGACCTACAGTTTGCTGATGACTGTGCACTGGTTTCCCACTCTCTCAAAGATTTACAGGAGATCACCAGTTGCTTTTCCAGTACTGCCAAGACAACCAGCTGAAAAAGACAAGTTTTGTATAAACCGGCCCTGGGCTCAAGCTACGATGAACCAACTGTCCTCATTGATGACACTCATCTCAATGCTGTCAACAGGTTTTTCTACTGAGGCAGCACAATTACATCCTCAGCTTCTCTAGATGTAGAGACTGAGTCAAGAACCAGAAAGGCCTGCTTTGCCTTTGGTCAGCTGAAAGAACGGGTTTGGTCACAGAATATCAGGTTGGCCACCAAATGCAAGGTGTACAGGGTCATTGTCATATCATCCTTGTAATATGGATGTAAAACATGGTGCCCATATAAGAGTCACGAGTCAACTTGACCAACTGCAGCAGCGTCACCTATGTTCTCTGATGAAGATCACTTGGTGAGGCAAGGTCTTCAATACTGAGGTCCTTTCTCAAGCTGGAATGCCAGCAGTTTCAACCTTGGTGATGTCAGCCCAATTGCACTGGGCAGGGCATGTTGTCAGAATGTCTGCCCAAGAACATCTTGTATGGCCAACTGTCTAGTGGTACCCAAAAATGAGGAGGCCAGTGACCATGGTACAAGGATTTTATTCACTGGAGCCTCAAGAAAAGCTGACATTGCTCTATCAACATGGGAGGATCTGGCTCAAGATAGCTTGCAGTGGAGGGATACCATCAGAAAAGGTGTGGACACTATTGAGAACAAGCTCAAGGAGGCAACAGAGGAAAGGCGCAGGAAAAGTCACAACAGAACTTCTGCCCCTGCTGCCCCTGCAGGCCTCTCCTACCAAGTATGTGGCAAGCAGAGCCTGTCAAGGATCGGTCTGTACAGCCACTCCAGGACGTACATATCAAACCCCACAAACTGATTGAAAGGAACCATCATCATCCTCTAGGATGGATAGCCAGAAGAAGGAGCCCAAATCCACCCTGCAGGCATGCATGATCACACTTCTTTGGGCTTAAAATCACATTGCATGACATTATTCCTTCTGAGGAAATCCTTTGTTCTCCATTTTGACAGCCACATTAATTGTTTTGCATTTGTGGTGAAAAGCCAAGATTTATTTTTGATCTTGTGCACTTCAAGGCTGTTCTAAGGTTTGGAATCAATGAGACATTTCTTCATTCTTCAAATGCATTGTAATTATTTGCCACTTGAATCACAGCCAGAGAATAATTTTGTTCGACTTCAAAGTGTCACTTGCATTTCTAGCAAGGTGACAAGATCAGTTGTGTTGGTGAGGATTGCGCATCACTGAAGCAATACCTGGTGCCTGGAATATTAATGCCTCGTTCATTGCAGTGCATTTCCCAATAATTTATCTTCACATCATTAATAGAATGGTTTTAAAACCTTCATTCTTGTTGTGACCTTCAGTTGCTAAATAGGTTCCAATTACAATGGTGAGCTTCCATGTAAATTATCTTTCTAAAACTTAAACTCCCACATGCATTTCTGATTGCCTTCGTAAAAAAATCATACCTGAATATTAATTTTAAAAAATTGTACTCTGACCTTTTCATACCAAGGGTCTTCTCTTTCCATGTCTGTTTATAGATCATGGTTAAATCCAGCATCTATCCATTAATAAGAGGATGGCACTAGCATGTCTTCTTCAACTACTGAACTATTTATTATGAAGTATTGGTAGTTGGAGTGATCCAGTATTTGGAGAAATTGCAGAGAAAGGAGCTTGATTGAGGCAGTGTGATTTTGAAATGTAAGAATCATAGATTAATTCAGGTATACAATGAAGGTGTTTAGCCCATGGAGTTTGTGCTTTTTTGTTGTTTATTTAGTCCAAATCTCACTTACCTACTTCTTTAAGAAGTATGTCCTTCCTCGATGAAATTGATTCTGGACAGATCTAAAAAGGTTGACTAATAAGCATGGAATGACCTAAATTCCCTGAAGTTATAGATAGCAGAGAATGCTCCTGGTTCCTTGCTGACTACAAAAATAGGCACGTTTATAATGAGCCTGAGTAATTCTCTCAATTTACCAGGGAGTTGGGACGGTGCATAATCTGGTCCACACATACCCTGCCCATCCATTGCATCCCCATCTATCACTATAATGAGAGGCAACATATTTGAAGAAAGCAATGGAACTAAAGGCAGGTATGTTGCAGATCCTGATTACCTGTAACCAAAGGTATTAAAGGAAAGAGATAGTGGAGACATTGGTTGAGATTTTACAAAGCTGACTGAATTCCAGCCGCAAGTGGATTGGAAAACTACAATTGCGGCTCCATGGTGCAAGAGTGAAGAAGGCTAAAGCAAGTAATTATAGGCCTTCTTTGCTTGCAGTCTGCTGCTGGCAAGATACTAGAGGAAGAGAGGGCCCATCAATAAGAGGATATTCATGCAATCAACTTGATCAATATTGATTTATTAAAGCAAGACCATGTTTGACAACTTTTCTAGAGTGTTTGAAGATGCAACAAACATGGTGGAGTGAACCAAGAAACAAGGTGGAGTAAGGCATTTGGGTTTTCAAAAGGTATTTGAGAAGGTGCCACATAAGGGCACATGGTGTTAAGGAATTGCACTGGGATGGACTGATTGCTTATCACGTAGGGGAAATGGAGTCGAGCTCAAATTATCTATCCCTATACTTAAAGATTAATTATTGGGTCTTAATTATTAATCATTTATAGTAATGACCTAGAGGAGAGGACAGTGTGTAAGATTTATATGTTTATTAATGACATGAAAACTGGTAGGATGGCATACAAAAATGAGCATATTAAAGCTCTGTAATTGGACTGAGATACATTAAGTGAGTGGGCAAAAACTTGTCAAATGCAGAATATTGTGGGAAAGTGATCATGTACTTGGTAAGAGAAAGCTAAAGGCAGAATTTTATCTAATTGAAGAAAGTTTATAGAGGAGTAGAATGCAAAGCTGTCTAGGTATTCTTGTGCACATTTCATAAAATGTTAGCAGGTAGGTGCAGCAAGTGCTTAGAAAGGCAGTTGGTATACTGGCCTTGATTGCAAAAGGAGTTGAGTTTAGAAGTAGTGAAGTATTGTTATAAGTGTCCAGGAGTAGGCTGCATTTCTACTGCTGGCATAATATTGGCCCCTTTAATTAAGAAAAGATAAACTAGCATTGGTGGTAGCCCAAAATAGAATCACTAATCTAATTCCTGGGATGAAAGCATTGTCCTACGTGTAAAGAAATTATATCAATATTCCTTAGTGTTTACAAGAATGATGGTTGATCACATTGAAACAAATGGAAATATTGAAATGTTACCAAAGGTGAGAATACTTTGAATGAGTGGACTTAATTGTAAGATTAATGGGCAATTGTTTAACACTGAGGTGTAGAGGAGAGGTACGTTCAGTGGGTTTTCAGACTGTGAAATTCTCCAATGGAGTGAACCTCAAAACCTGCAGATGTTGTACAGGTAGTCCTCGACTTCCGACCAACATGAGTTACGTCCACCCGCACATACAACCAATTTTATTTTTAAATCTTAATTAAAACTACTGTACAAGTACATATTTTGTATTAAATGTACTGTATACAGTGGTCCCTGCTCCTGGTGCCAGTCCAAAGTCCATGCTCCCAGCAGCAGTCTGGTCCCCACTTGCCCAAGGTCCCCATTCCCCACGGCAGCCCAAAGTCCTCGCTCCTGGCAGCAGCATGAGGTGACAAGTTACAACCAGTCCGAGTCACAACCAACCTGTTTGTCCCAATTATGGTCATAAATTGAGGACGATCTATAATTGTAGTAAAAACACATAGCTGTTAGAAAAACTCAGCCGGTATCCCACCATCCATAGTTGGTAAAAATATATTACTGACATTTCAGGCCTGAGCTCTTCCTCAAGATATGAGTAAGAAATAAGATAGAGGTTGGGAAAAAAGGGAAGAATGAGAGGGGAAGGAATACAGACCATCAGATAAAAGATTTTAATTGAATATGATAAGAGGACAGGGGAGAAGAAAGATGAGAAATGATTTTGGCTCTGTGAAAGGAGATTGAGGGAAAATGGAAGTGAAATAGAGAGATAGAGTTAGAGGACAGGATATATGGGGCAGAATTTGGCAGGAGGGGGTACTCGGATGGAATACGAGGTGTTGTTTCTTCAATTTATGGGTGTTCTGGCAGTGCATGAGACCATTGACAACATGTCAGTAAGAGAATGGGGTGGGGATTTGAAACTGGTGGCCATTGGCAGATTCATGCTATTGTAGCAGACAGAGCCAAGATGCACAACAAAGTGATCTCCCAGTCTGTGTCCAGTTTCTCCAAGGAGACCACTGGATGCAGTAGGAATCCAGTCCGTGTTGCATTTGAAGGCAGATGAGCAGGTCTACTGCCAGGATAAGGTCTTTCATGCCATATTATTAGAGATGTCCTCCTTCTTGAAACCACGTGGCTTCCAGTCTATCACTATCAACTGGGCCCTCACCTGCTTATCTATCCTCGATTACCCGCACATCTGCCTTGGTCCCCTCTGCTCCCTCTGAATGCCAATGACAGGATTCTCCTTGTCTTCATCGACCACCTACCAGCTTCCACATCCAACATTTCATCCTCTGCCATTTCTACCATAGCCTACATGATCCCATCACCAGACATATCTTCCCCATCTGACTTCCCCAGCTACAGCTACCTCTGCAACTCCCTCGTTCACTCCTCTCTCCCCATTTATAGTCCCCCTTGTCACCTACCCCTGTGACCACAGGAGATGCTTCACATGTCCCGAACAGTCCTCATTTGGAGAGGTCATCTACTGCAATCATTGTTCCTCTTCTTCAATGGAGAGACTAGATACAGACTGGGATATTGCTTCGGTGAGCACCTTAGATGGACCACAATGGCATGGATCTTCCAGTAGCCACCCATCTCAATTCTCCACCCTGCTTCCTTGTCTGTCCATGGACTCATGACTGCCTGACTGAGACCACCCGCTAATTAGAGGAATAGCACCTTGTATATTGACTGGGCATCCTCCATTAACATCAACTTCTTTGGATGGATTCCATTAGAACTCTCCCTCGATCTTTCCACGTCATCAGACCTTGAGCTCTGTCTCTCTCTCTTTCTTCCCTTTTTTTTTAATCTGTCTCCTTTCACAGAGCCAAAATAAATGTTCACGTTTTCCTCTCTCCTGTCCTCTTATCATATCCAATTAATACCATTGATCTGTTCTCCTCTCCTCTCATTATTCCCTTTTCTCCCAGCCTTTTCTCCAGATCTGTGGCTCTTTCTTTTCACTTGTATCTTGAGGAAGGCCTCGGGCCTGAAACACCAGTAATATATCTTTACCTAATGCAGACACTGCAAGACCGGCTGAGTTCTTCCAACATTTGTGTTTTTTTCTGGAATTCTCTTACTCCAGAGAATTGTGAAAAGCCAAATTATAATAAGTGTTCTTAGTCGCCATTTTCAATATAATTTCAATCCACACCCATCAGAAACTCCTTCATCTGTAGTCCAACATTCCTCTTCAGACAGCAATGGGAACAAAATCTGAGGAACACACCAAAAGGCAAGCTTTGAATTATAATAACTTCAAATTCTGTCATGTATTTTTGTGCAAGGAGTTAAAAGGGAGATTATTATCCAAATGGAAAAAAAGATTGTAAATGACTTAAATTTTGAGGGAAGATAACAAAGAAGTCATCAGGCGATTTCAGCAAACAGTTGGGAACAAATGGCATATTGGCATTTTTTTGCAACGGGCTCAGAGTTTAAAAATAGAGAAATGTTGTTACAATTATATAGGGTGTTACTGAGGTCACACTTAGAGGAGTGCGCACAATTTAGTCCATTACCTAAGAATGGATATTGTAGCATTGGAGACTGACCAAAAGTGAATCACCAGACTAATGCCTGGGATTAGAGAATTATCCTATCGAGGGAGGCTCAATGGGTTTTGCCTGTAATATTTGACATTGAGAAGAAACAAGGGTGATCATTTTTGTAACCTACTAGATCTTAAAGGTCAATAAGAATTCAGATCTCATTGAATTTTCATGAGTGGGAGAATCTTGAATGTGGGGTTATAATTTCAAAATGATGGACTAGTCAATTCAGACTGAGGTATGTAGAATCTTCTCTTGCAGAACATGATTAATCTTTGGAATTCTCTGGCCCAGAGAGTTGTGGAGACCAAAGCACTGGAGGTATTTTAAGTGGCGGTGGATAAATTTTGGAAAGATTGTGGGCTTGTGGGATCCAGAAGAATGGTACAACAGACTAGGGTCCAGGTGGCATATAGGAGAAGCTCCTTTTTTCCTGTGTTCTTGAATGGTAACATTTAAAGAAAACATCATGCTCTATAATGAAAATAAAGCAGCAGAAGCATTAAAATAACTTCCAATTCACTCCTTTATTAATTATAACTGTGACACAGAATAATTGCAGTATATTGAATTGTTTGTGGGGACTAACAAGAATAAGAAGAAATCTAATTTCTAGTTCGAGTGTCAATCACTGATCCAGTAACGTGTTTACATCCAGACCACCCACAAGAGTACAACTCCAAATGTGAACTCATTTACCCAGCAGTCACTCAATGTTCATTAAGCAAATGTATTAAGATAGTGTCACAGCAGAAGTATTCTAGTAACTCCACAGCAAACAAATGCAGCTGTAATCCTGCACACCAATCCTTAAACATTGGAAGCATAATGCAGATTTCCCAGAATCCTTGTCTATTGCAATTTTAGTGCCCAGTTTATTCTCATTTCACAGCTCTCACGCTTCTCTGATCTTAAAGCTTGGAACAGGAAGATTGTTGCAAAAACATTCTTTTACATCTTGCTACAAACACAATTCACATTTCTCTGCAATTGGCACCACTAAATGGATCCCACCACCAGCTACACCTTCACACCACCCCTCCCTCCACTTTTTTGCAGGGATCTGGCTAAAGGTGGCGGTGCTGCCGGAGCCGTTGTGATGGCCAAGCTGCCACTGGCGTGGACCTGCGGGGAGTGAGGAAGTGGATGTGCAGCACTCCCGCCGGGTCCAGCCGCCAAGTTCACTGTTGTTGGCTCCGCATGCACTTTGAATGGACTGTTGAGGGAGCCAACTGTGGTTTTAACTGAAATCCTGTGACCATGGGTCTGCATCTAAGATGGCAGTGTCAATTAAGCAGCAGCCACGAGGGGAAGAAGACTCCAGGGAACCGGAGGATGGGACGATTATGCACCGCCTGAGAAGGAGAAGCAGAGGAGATGACCTGCGGGGACGGTGACCATGGTTGCAGATCAATGGGGGGGGGGGGGGGGCGGGTTTGCAGCTGAGGGACCACTGCATGCAACAGGCTGCTGGCAACTCAAGGAAAGGAACCCATGGAAGCTGTGGGTTGCTGGAGACGGGCTCGACCTGGCGGGAGGGGTACCAGGATGTCTAAAGGTATCTGAGGGCGCTGAAGGGTTCCTGACCATGTTGGAGGTTGAGTTGCCAATGGTTTGGACTGGACTCTGTGTGGCTGTGGGGACTGTGGATCACTGATGGCAAATCTATGGACACTCGATGACTCTGGGGGCATCTTTCTTTTGCTCCTCTCTCTCTAGGCCCTTTCATAAAGCAAAAACGTCCAAACATAAAGGCGGAGATTCTCCACCCTCACGTCAGAAAACTTAACTTCATGAATGCTCCCCAACCGGCTCAAAGGTGTCGACTCCAATCCCTCTCTGAGGTAATGTTAGCACCAGAGTGGAGCGCTCTGCCACCTATCATGAATGTACTGCCGCTGAAAGTGGCTGCCTAGGGGCGGGCCGATGATGTCACAATAATGCTGTCAGCTCACAACCCATCTCACTTTTCTCTCTCCCACTCACTCACTCCTGTCCTTCCATGACCCCCTCAGGGCAGGGACGACCAGCGGGGGCTGTCAGGGTAGGGGCAGCTAGCAGGGGCTTACAGGGCAGGGGTAGCCAATGGGGGCCATCAGGGCAGGGACAGCCAGCAGGGGCTGTCAGTTGTTGGCCAGGGTGGGCTGTGACAGCCCCGCCAGGCACACTGGCCTCTGGCACCTCAGCATGCCACTTCAGCCTTTGGGGCTGCTTGTTGGCACCAGTGGCCAAATATGCAACTGAGCAATGACCGTCTTCCCTACCCATAATCCCCCTCAGAGCTGGAACTGTTCTGGGAAATGCAGAGCGGTTCCAGCTGAGTGGGGGATTATGAGTAGCGAAGTCAGTCATTGCTCGCCACATATGTATGGCATCATGGCACCAGTAGCCACGCCTCCCGAATACCGCATCATTGCCACTGCCACCTCCCGGCTGAAATCGAACATTGGAGCAGGCTTTTCCAGGCCTGAATGAAAAGGTAAGAAATATCTTTTCATTCGGCTTTTAGCCAGGCTCCATGCGGAGGCCAACTACGAAAAGACCTTCTGACTAAGTCTGACTGCAAGTTGACTGTAAGGCTGTAAGAGGTGCTTAGGTAATTCCTGCCAGTGGCGAATCTATCTGCCTTGCAGCGGGCAAAAAGAAATTTCATGCAATATTACATTGATTTATTACTATAATAATAAATTGAATCTTGACTCTTAAATCTTGAATCTTTCCGTGACTTCCTCCTCCCTACCCGTTAAATGCTCCCCTGCCCTTACCCCTATGACCACACCAAGTAGTACACCTACACCTCCTCCTTTACGACTGCTCAAGGTGCTGAAGAGTCAGTCCAAGTGAAGCCACACTATCAGGAGTCATTTACTGCATCAGCCTCTACATGAGGAGACTGGATGCGAATTGAGGGATTGCTTTGTGCTTTGAGCACCTTCACTTCGTTTGCCATAACAGCAAGGATCTCCTAGTAGCCAGCAACCTATCTTTCATTTCGCATTCCCTTGACATGCTGTTATTGCCAAGTTGAAGTGACATGCAAATTAAAAGAAAACACTTTGTATTAAGTCTTGGCAGTCCCCAGCCAGACGGTGTCAACATAGAATTTTCCAATTTACAGTATCCTTTCCTCTTGTTTCCTTATCCTCCCCTCCCTTCTTACTCTAATCCCTCTGATCCAATTTCACCTTCTCCCCTGCCCTCCCTATCTGCTCATCACCCACACCTTCCTTCCTCTAGCTCCCCATCGCCTTCCCTTCATTCAATAATCTACAGACCAATCAGGGAGCATCTTTCTTAGACCTCTACCTCTTCCTCTTATCACCTCTTGGTTTCTTAGTTTGTTTTCATTACTTCCCCCTCCCACCTGTATTTACCTTTCACCTGCCAGATTGTGTCCCTCCCTCCCCCACAAGGCTTCTGCTCTCCAGCTATTTGTGATGAAGGTCCAAAACATTGACTTTTGCCTTCCATGGATGCTGTCTGACCTGTTAGCTCCTCTTCCATTTTGTGCATTGCTAACATTTCTAATGAAACGTTTGCTGAAACAAAAAAAAGCCCCAAAGATGAAATATTGTGGATATAAAGGATTAAGAGAACATGGCTTTAACTGGATTTCATCATCCAGAGATACTGTAATTGTATAATCAAAATTTGGATGACTTACCTTGTCCTTGCTATTATTTACAACAAAAATGTCAAGACATTTAAATTACTTGGATCATCTCTTATTCTGCTCCAAAATTTTGCACAGAAGGCTTTATTTTCATTCTGCTGACCTCACTAAAAGTGTTGTTCTGATGGTGAATGGTCAAAAATTGAACAATATTTCTCTTTCCTGTGATTCATTTTTTTCCAGCTATATTTTGAATCTGTAATTTATTTACTTGCAGCAGAATGCATTGGTGTTTTCCTTAATTCATTGTAGAATTGTATCTAGCTTGTATCTACTGGCCAGTAGATGATTCTGTTTTTCTAACAACCTTCAACATCAACTTTGGATTTGTTTTCAAAATGAGATGCTTACAATAAATGGCAGAGTTTGTTGGCAAGGGCTTCAGATTTGGTTGGTATGGAGAGGGTATGGGTCAATTCCAACAGTTGTCTACAGGAAATATTTCACAGCATTTGCGAATCTGTCAATCTTCTGACAGTGTCTCTTAACAGTAATGATCTTGAGCTAGTGTTTCAACTCAGGTTAGTAGGTGAGTCATATGGCATTCAACATTTTCAAATAGATCTTTATATATGTCTCCTTCCCTCTCTCCTTCTCTCTCAACTAAATGAATAGCTAAGGCTCTTCAAAAACATAACCATCGCAGATTCCTTAAGGAATTCTAGATGTGTATAAAATGGAGAATTATTGTATTCTCAAGACAAAATACACTGAAGTTTTGCAAAATGGAAAACGGTATTATTCTCTCAACAAATTATCAAGGCAACTGTCATCTGTCAATGGGTATGTGATCCAACAAGTTTCAAAAGGACTTCAAGTTCGTATTTCAATTTAAAGTGGTTTCCTCATTTTAGGCATTTTTCTGATTTTACCAAAAAAATCCACAATTTGAACCCAATATAATAATTTGAAGGAAGATTCCAACTTTCATTTCCTATTCTGTTTATTAACCAAGCACTGAACATGCCATATTCCTTCTTTACCACCCAGTGATGACTTTCAAGGGCCTATGGACCTGACCTTCCCCTCCACAACCACCAATCCCGCTGCACATCAATGCTTTTAATAGCTCTGCTACTAACTGCACATGTTCCCTTTATATTTGATCTCCCAAAGTGTAAGACATTGTTCTTATCCAGGATAAACTCCACCTGCCATTTCCCTGCCAAAATCTAAAAATGATAAACAGTATAACTCTGATTATCTGAAATTGGATTCTCTAAAATTTTCATTTATCATTTTTTTTTTGCAAATTGTTGATAAATGAGGATATCCAAAACAAATCAGAAATCCTAATTTATCCAAATGTTTTTCAGAGCCGAACTGACCTCACAGATTGAAAAAAATTCATCCAGCGTGAAATTAGAATGGCGATTGTCCTCGTTTCAGGTAACTCCCTCCACTCTCTCTTTCCATTTCTTCTTCACCTTCCCTTATTGACCTTCCTCTTCCTCTCAAACTCCGAGCCACTGTCTCCCCGCCATAAGTGGTGTGGAAGAATCCCTTGTCCTGGCCTCATCAAAGAGAGAAGCCTCTCAGTAGGAGTGGGAACATTGGGCTCCAGGCAGGAGCGAGGACATGGGGTTCCCTGGAGGAGCAGGAAGGTGTCAGTGATTGGTGGTGGTCAGCATTTTTTTGGTGAGAATTAAACATTATTTTAATGCTTAAAAAGTCTTCTCATTGTTTGTTGTTTAAACACTGTTGCAAATGATTTACTGTTACTACTGCGCTGTTTTTTAAAAATTGATTAGTTATTGGGAAAAAAAACATTTATCCAACATAGGCCTGGTCCTGAACAATTCGGATCATCGGAATTGTCCTGTATATTTTTTTTCCTTTGATAGCCCTCTAAACTCTCCACAGCTCCACCTATCTTAGTGTCATCTGCAAACTTACTTACCCACTCACATACATTTTCATCTCAATCATTTATGTGTGTGTGTGTGTGTGTATGTGTGTGTGTGTGTGTGTGTGTGTGCGCGCGTGTGTGTGCGCATGTGTGTGTATGAAAGACATCCATCTTACAAACAACAGGATTCCCAATACTGATCCCTGCAGAACACCAATGGTTACTACCCCCCAGCTAGAATAACATCCTTCCACCACTTCTCTCATGACTTCTATGGGCCAACTAATTTTTATTACAACCTATCATTTCACCATGCACCTGCACCTTCTGGATCACCATCCCATGAGAGACCTTGTCAAATACCTTAGTAAAATCAGTGTTAAAACCATCCACTACTCTATCTTCATCAACTACCTTTTTACTGTGATATAAGCAACTTCAACTTTATCAGTTCATTCTGTTGATTGGTTATGTCCTGTGTTCAGGCTGTTCTGGAAGTGTACTGTGATAGTGGAGCAATTTATTCTAAAACTTCATCTAATATTCTAGCTTGTGTGAATATAATAAAGTTAGACACTAGGTTTATTAGCAGAAGCAGTTTAATTATCGGAAGGAATCAAACGGGTTTCAAGGCTCTGTTGGCAAATAAGAATTTGTAATGCATCAAAGACAATTGAATATTGGTGAAGGCTATTTAAAAAGAGTCAGTGTGATATCATACCATTCAGGAAAATGATTGGGAAGACTCCAATGTAAAAATTAAAGTCAATTGAAGGGGCATTTTCAATGGAATGAGATCATACCATATATGCTGGCACATTAAACATTCTGTATAAGGCAACCTCCTGAAATGTAGGTTTTGCTGTTTAAGACTACCCCAAGTCAGGTTTTTACTGCTAACCAATGGAGTGATGCTGCTAACCACATTTAATATACTAATTCACAATATTTTTAACGCAAATTACCCACTAATCATTTAAATTTTATCGGCATATTTTAAAATAAGCCGCCATTGGCTCCTTTAACAGGCCGTTTAAAGCCTGTACAGAGCCCATGGCAGTCGGACTGGGAGGATGGACCCCACAGGGGTGCACTGATTTCCCTGTTAAGGTTTGGATTTTAAACTTGGTGCGTGGGAGCTCTGAGACTTTGCTGTTAAGGTTCTTATTTTATACTTGGCATGGGGGAGTGCTGAGACTTTGCTGTTAAAGTGTGTATTTTATACTTGGTGCATGGGAGCATTGAGACTTTGCTGTTAAGGTTTGTATTTTATACTTGGCATGGGGGGGAGGGTGCTGAGACTGCTGTCAAGGTTCGGAATTATTTAATCTTGGTGCGGGGGAGCGATGAAACTTCACTGTTAAAGTTCGGATTTTATACTTAGCGTACAAGGCAACCCCTTGGTTTGGGGTGACATTTATAATGTTCAAGGACCATCCTATACCCTGGCATATACAGTATCTGCTGAGGTAAACTACAGTCAAAATTTGAGGGCAAATCTGATTTGAAGCTGAAACTGGAAATGGTTTAACTGTCACCGTGGTTCACTCCCATTAATGGTAACCAATGGAAAATTAAAGCTAGAGGTGAAAAGATGATCAAAAAGATAGTCTATGATATGAATCAGAAAAAAAAAAGAAAGCACATGATAAATGCTGGGTGTTAACACAAGAGAAAATCGGGAGTAAAACAAAAAAGTCTGCAGACACCATGATTGAAGTATAAAAATCAGTTCGGGAGAAGCTCAGCAGGGTTCAAACAGTGTACTTTATTTACATATTGTATATCTTACATACCTCGATGAAAGGCTCAAGCATGAAATATTTGTTATGTATCTTTATCTGTGCTATATCATGTACACAGTTTGTTCTGCTGAGTTTTTCCGGAATTGTGTTTGAACAAAAGAAAATCAGGCAGTTTTTAGAAAATAAGGTGGGGAAGGAAATCAAAGAAAGAGCATGGAAATACACCTTTGGGACTTCTACAGATTTGGAAATTATGCTCTGCACATTCACGTCCAAATCATTAAATCACCTAAAAAAACACAATGATCCTCCTGCTGCCCCTTAGGAATTCCACTGTGCACTTCACTTCAATGAGTAAAAGCCTTTATCTCCTTTTAGCCATGGGTGTTCGAACATGAAAATGAATAGAGAGAGGAAAGTTGGGGCAGGTCAGAGAATGTGCACACGTAGGTTGAAGTCAAGGTTGTGGCATCAAATACATTTATTCCTTTGCGAAAGAGAAAGATGAAATTGCAAGTTTCAGAAAAGGAATGTGTGTCCAATTATGTTTACGGTAGGGCTAAACATTGGTAAAGGGGAGGTGCTAAAATGGCGAGCTGCACTTAGAGGAAAATGCTTCTGTTGTTATCTGTAGGATACATTTGAGGGTACTGACAGATGTAAAGAGGAGGGGTTTGGGATTGCAGAGGCCCTGACCTTCAAACTTGCTAACTTCTTTAGGGCTGGGAATGGTACCTGAGAACAGAATAATTACAAGCATCGTATAAGTGAACCGATTGCATTTTTAAATTAAATTGATGAAGAGAAAGCAGTTACCGTGAAATGGATTTGATAAAATGTCACAACATAGATGTGATTCAGATTCAAGACCATGTAATAAAAAGGGCTGTAGAAACATAAATTGGATGCTGGCTATGAAAAAGGAAAGCCAAGGTAGTCGTAAAAGGTTTTATTTATTTAAGAGAAGTTTTCAATGGAATACCTCCAGCAGCAGTACTAGTAAAATTGTGTTTCTTAAGGTGAGTTAATGATTTGGACATGATGTGCAGGATATAAGTTCCAAATTTACAGAAGAGACAAAAGGTAAGAAAAAGTGAACTGCAAGAAGATAGAAATAGACTCCAAGGCTATTGGGAAAGATGAAATTTCATGCTGAGAGTTGAAGATCAAGAGGAAATGTAAAAAAAAAGAGCTGAATTCTAAGAAAAACTGATCTGAAGGTATACATCAAAAGCATTGTTCCTTCACTCTGTCCTGACCCTCCTGGAGAACAACTCGTATGACAGGCTGCTGTTCATTAATTTTAGCTTGGTGTTCAAAATTATCATTCCCCAGAGGCCGGTGGGGAAGCTGCCCTTGCTGTGACTCAATACCACAGGTATTCTAGATTTCCTAATGAAAAGACCACAGCCTGTCTGGGTTGGTAGCAGAACGTTGCGCACCTCAGGGCTGAGTGCTCAGCACACTTCTTTACAAATTGCTGACCCACAGCTGCATCACCCGATCCTCCTCAATAGTCTCATCAAGTTTTCAGATGAATCACACTGCGGAGAAGAGGTGGAAAATCTAATGACATGGTGTGAGCGTCACAATCAGAGTCTCAATGTGGACAAGACGATGATAAGGGAGATGATTGTGGACGTCAGGTGAACTTGGAATGACCAACATCCACGAATCATCAACAACTCTGTAGTGAACAGAATGGAGAGCCCCAAGTTCACTTAACTCGTGACTTATCGTGAACTCTGAACACCTCCTTACATCTTAGGAAGGCACAGCAACAACTGCAATTCCTGAGAAGACTGAAGCAGGCAAGGCTTGACCACCATCATGTAAATCTTCTACAGGAGCACTGTCAAGAGAGCTCTGGCCAGCTGCATCACAGTATCTTATAGCTGCTGCAGAGAAGTGGATCGGAGGTCAATCTATAGGACTGCAAGAGTGGCTGAGCAGATCACTGTTGTCTCCCTCCCTCCCAATGACATGATAATTGTCTGAAGAGGGCACGCAAAATCATTGAGGACCCCTTCCACCCTGCACACAGCATCTTTCAGCTGCTCCCGTCGGGGAAGAGATACAGGAATATCAGAGCCAGCATGACCAAGTTGAGGAACAGCTTCTTCCCACAGGCAGTGAGGATGCTGAATGACCAATGAACAGCTCACAAAAACCATCCAAGACTCTCTTATTCATGAAAAAAATATTTATTTATTTATTTGTATCCATAAATACTTGTCCTGCATATGTATTGTTTTGTCCGTTCTGTGCGTTTTGACGTTTTGACTGGAGCATGCTGCTTTGTTTGGTTGTACTTGTGCAATCAGATGAAAATAAACTTCACTTGACTTACATATTTCATTAAAATTGGCAGGACAGGTTGAGAAAGCGCTTTAAAAAAAAATCAAATATGGATTTATTAGATTATTTTCTCTAGTCCCAATATCTAGGACACAGTTTCAGAATAATGAGTCATTCCTTTAATATGGAAATTAGGAGGAATTTCTCCTCTGATATTATGTGAACTTTCTACTGTAGTGAGCAATGGACTCATCAAATGGATTCAAGACACTGACTGGCAGACATTAGAAACATGAGGGAGTCAGGCTGTATAGGGATGCTCATAATTATGGTACATAGACCCAAACTAGATCATCTGTTATTTTGCTGCAGGATCCAGACTTCTGGAGCTAAATGGCTTATTCCAGCTCTGGTTTCTTGTGGCAATTGATGTGAGTAAATTGGCCAATAGTTGGCAGACTTGATGTTTCAAAAAGTAAAACAAATATCCCTGCAAATTATAAACGTTGAATCCCTTACCATCAATCCATCAATGTGGGTTAATAAAGTGGCTTTAAAGCAGGTTGAAATTGTGAGAGGTGGTGAAATTTCATGATGTGTAGCAGGATGCCAGATGCTCAGGAGGTCTCTCCATCATCTAAAGCATAGGTTCCAAGATTCATGTTGTATTGTCACATAATAATACATTGAAAATGTAATATACACGATATACTTCAAATTTTGTCCGGTGTCCCTAACAATAGGAAAATGAGAAACAAAGACAGTCCTTCAAAGACAATGACTGAATGTGAATTTGCTTCCAGGGCTCCCGCAGTCTCTGGTGCCAGGGCTCCCGCAGTCTCTAGTGCCACACAGACTCCAGTTCAAACCATTGGCTCCAGATCTAAACCTCCAATATGATCACGAAGTCTTCAGTGCCTGAGCCTTTCTTGTCCTAGGCATGCTCTCAAATCCAGGTTCTGATATCTATTTCCCATAAACCATTGTCCATCAGGCTGCAGCCATTTGTGTGAGTCCTCCAATCTCAAATCATCAAGAGCAAGCAGCCTGCGTGGGTCCTTCAGCCACTGAGGCCCTTGCTAGTCCACTGTCATGGTCATCGACCTGTAGGATTGTCTCCTATGCTTCTCCTTCTCAACAGGGGTGTTTTCCCCTTTTTTTAGTGTCCTGGGCCAGTTGGCTGCTTCCCCAGAGTTTGTAACCCCTTGTGGTATGCTGCCCAGCACAGATGCTGTCATTTGGGCACAGACCTGATGGTTGCAGAACTTTCAAAGACAGACCATTCAAGTGCCTCTAAGGAACCTGCGACATTAGAGATGAGAGATGGGATGCTGTGGAGCAGCATTGTGTCTCCATTCTCCTGTCTCCCAGGTTTGCATGAGCAGCTGTGCTGTCACTTCAGTAGCTCCTGCAGTGCCACCTTTTTTAGTGAGGACAGACATGGAATATTTTCCACTTGGTGGGTGACTGTACTCAGGGCGCTCTAACCAAGGCAAAGCATGTTAACTTCCAGATATTCACAGTTAGCAAATCTTATCTAATCTACGTCCTTCTCTCTGGCGGAGGAGGCTTGTGCAGCCTTCAACAGCATCAAGTCAGAAATCACCAAAGCCACAATGCATGCTGTGGATGAAGCCACCCCTTTTCAGGTGGAAAGCGATGCATCAGACTTTGCCCGGGCAGCCACCCTTAACTAGGCTGGCAGGCCCATCGCATTCATTTCACACACCCTGTAGGGCCCTGAGATTCAATGCTCCTCAGTCGAGAAAGAGGCCCAAGCCATTGTCGAGGCCGTGCGGCCCTGGTGCCATTACCTGGCTGGTAAGAGATTCACCTTGTTGACTGATCAAAGTGCTGTTGCGTTAATGTTCGACAATCAGCAGTGGGATAAAATGAAAAACAAGAAAATACTGTGGTGGAGAAAAGAATTATCCACCTATATCTATAATATCCTGTACTAGCTGGGGAAACTTAATGAGCCGTCAGATGCCCTGTCCCGTAGGTCTTGTGCCAGTGGCCAGTTTGACCAACTGCAAAATCTCCATAATGATCTCTGTCACCCCGGAGTCAAAGCACACAACCTGCCGTACTCCATTGACGAGATCAGGACCTGTGCTGAGTGCAAGCCGCACTTCTTTTGGCCAGACAGGGCACAACTAATTAAGACTACTCACCCTCCTTTCGAGTGACTCAGTGTCGACTTTAAAGGACTCCTGCCCTCCACCGACAGTAACATATATTTCATTAACATCATCGACAAATACCATTTACCATCCCCTCCTCGGACATAACCGCTGCCACAGTAATCAAGGTCGTGCACAGTCTCTTCACTCTATTTGGTTTCCCCAGTTATATCCACAGTGACTGGGGGCCTTCCTTTATGAGTGATGAGCTGTGCCAGTACCTGCTGGCCAGAGGCATTGCCACAAGCAGGAACACTAGAGCAACCCGTGGGGTATGGGCCAGTGGAGAGGAAAAATGCTACTCTCTGGAAGACAGTCCTCCCAGCCTTGCGGTCAAAGGGTCTCCCAGTCTACTACTGGCAGGAAATTCTCCCGGAGCCCCACCACTCTATCAGGTCCTTGCTGTGCACTACCATTAACACTACACCACATGTTTTCCTTCCCCAAGAAATGTACAACAGGGACCACACTGCCCATATGGCTGACATCCCCAGGGCCTGTCCTGCTCCGGAGACATGAGGAACCATAAGTCTGACCCACCTCCTCCACGCCAACCCACATTATGTATACGTGGTATATTTGGATGGACACAAAAACACAGTTTCCCTCAGCAACTTGGTTCCCTCAGGACCCCTGGAGACAGCTGCTAATCACCCCACACCCTCCACACTATGCACTTGTCCTCTGGTATCCTGCCTCTGCCCTGAGGGAGGGTACGCCAGGCACGGTGCCTATCCATCAGCACAATACTGATGAATGCGAACAGGCGCCAGAGACTGTCCAGGACTCCGCTGCTATACCGCATCCATTTCTATGATGGTCCTAACAAATGACCAGACTGTCTGACAGGCTGAAGTTATAACTTTTAAATTGTAAATGTGTTACTTTGTAAATTCCACTTCACCCCGTGAGACTCTTTTTAAAAACAAGGGGTGAATGTGGTAAACCACTGTAATTTATAATTATCTGGTCAAGCATGCCTATTGGCTGGTTGTATGTACGGCCCCTCCCCACAGGCTCCTGCATAAAGGTGGCTGTTCCACAGCCCCCTGCAACTCAGTGCAGGTCAACCAAACAGTAGGGATATACGATGTTCTCAAGGGAATAAAAGTCTTTTGGTTTCTCCACAATTTTATTGAGGGTCATGGCATAGTAAGAGTTAGACAGAGCTCTCCTGTTATCTCTTTGTTGAAACTTTTCTGGCATAAAAGAAAATGGAGCATTAAGATAATCCACGAAAGAAACAAAGAGAAAATCATTGGTTAATTGTGGCGATGACTCAGTACAAGTTCTGTGGGAACCTCTGGACAGAATCGGGGTGCTCCTAACCTCTAATTGCGGTGCATAAGTCAGGAGCACTCGGATGGTCAAATTGCCTTGTGTTGAGGATACACTATGCATAGCTGCTCAGCGTTACACTTAGGTGCGTTTCCAATTGTTAGAGATGGCTATTGTTTTGGATGAACATGTACAGTAAAGAGAATGTGCATTTTTTCTTTAATATCTAAATATATTTTTTTAATTATTAAATCTGTTTATTCTTAAATGTCTCTTTCCTTTGCTACTCTTGGTGAGATGTGCGATTTTTCTTTGTGAGATATATTATATTTTATATTATAAAATGTTACAGAGTCCAGAGGACCCCCAAAACCAGCAGCAATAGATATGCACCACAACACAGGGTCACTTAAACAAAAGTAGTTTTTAATTATATTTGAACAAGAAAACAGAATTAAACTTTAACTTATTACTATCAACTTACTCAACCTACCTAACTTTCTTAATCCCCCCCTCTAATACTAAGCACAAGTGTGTGTAATGTATATTTAAGATTAGAAAAGTTCTTTGCATCACAGTCCAATCTCACTGATTGCAATCAATTCTTGTACTGTGCACAGAAGTTAGCATTAACAAAGTTCACCAGGCTTTGGTGTTTAATAGGCAAATGGTTACCATTCAGGAGGGTTCTTGCTGGTTTTCAGAGAGAGATTCCTTTTCCAGGACATCCACAACTGATTCCTTCTTAATCAGTCTTGCTGATAAAACTTGCCTCCTTCAGGGTTCTCCAGATGATCCTCTTTCTTTCAGGTCACCTTTCAAACCACCAGTCTTCTCCTTTGACCAGGCAGCCTTCCAAAGTTTGCCAGCTTGTCCCTCTGGAACTGATTTCTATGACTCATTCTCTCTCTGTTTCACACCCTCCCTCTCTGAGCAAAACTCTTCTGCCTCTGCTTGCAAAGATCACATGCTCTCCCAGGCAAGCTGCTGAATGTTGTTACTTTGTTCTTCTGCAAAAAGCACTCTGCAAAAGTCCTGTGTTTTAAAATGTGTTTGTGTGCAAGTTACTCTCGCAATTCCTCCCAAGCCATCTCTAAATACTCTGTCACAATATAAATATGTTTTTAAAGGAGATAGGTTGTGGTGCTTTAATGTAGGTCACAAACAAACACTTCACAAAACAGATCTCATTTAAAATGCAAGAGCTTTGCTGATAGTGAGACATTGAAGCACCAGTGATTTTGCAAAAACTTTGAAGAATGCCTCTGGAGACTTCACAAGTAGGTATTAATTGGACTGAGGCTGTGGAGTAATGAAAGCAACAGATGAACAGGTTCAGAAAAATGGGTCTAGAGCTTGGTGGGGGGGGGGGGGGCGGTGGGGGGTCATGTGGTTTTGCAAGCAGAGTGAGAGAGAGAGAGAAAAAAGACCAAACAGTTTCTCTCAGAGAGAGTTCTGCAGTGGCTTTTTGAAGCTGTAACATGACAAGCTGGTAGCTTGATGAAGACTACATTTTGAAGATGGGTTGTGAGTTCTGAGTTCAGCCTGGTGAAAACCCTTGTTGTCCATGCAAGAGGAAATAGCTGGCTAGAGTGCTTCACCTGAAATAAGGGAAACAAGAGGAATTCTGTGGTGACCTGGAAGAAGAGATTTTCATTTGGAAATCCTTGTTGGGGCCAGTTTCTTTGGCAAGACACTGAAGTGACTGATGGAAGTAAATCAATTTGTGTGTGTGTCCAACGAGCAACAAATCTCTCTCTGAAATGTACAAGAACCTTCCTGAGTGGTAACCAATTACATTTAAGCACCAGAGCTTGGTGAATTCATAAATGTTAAACGCTGCACAGTACAAGAATTGCCTGATACCGGTGAACTTGTAGGAGTGAGAAGTGAGATTAGACTGTTAATCAAAGAACTTTCCTGAACATATACACATTGCATACATGTGTGATTAGAATTAGAAGGGGATAAGTTAGGTTAAGTTAAATTAATAGTAATAACTTAAAGTTTGATCCTGTTTTTATGTTTAAAGAAAATTGAAAATGACTTTTGTTTAAGTAACCATTTGTCTTGGTGAATTTCTATTGCTGCTGGGTTTTGGGTCCTCCAGCCCCATAACAGCTTAAATGGAAGGATGCTGCTCCACCCACTCACAGTCAATGGCTGGGGGACATCATGTCCTGTCTGAATAGGAAAAGGGTCAGTATTCAGTAAATAATTCAGGAATAAAATTTCATATGTTGTAGGTGTCATTCATGACTCACTTCCCCACTTAATAATTTTTCCACACAATTTGACTCTTTGACCTATAGCTTTTCTTTAACTCTGTTTTTCTCCCTTTGTTTTTATTTCAATGTGCGGTATATAAAACCTCATTCAACGGTGGTAAGGGAAAGGGCTGTGATTTTTTTTTCTTTTTCCCCTTTTTGTCTTTTTCTCTCTCTCTCTTTTTGTTTGAATATAATAAACCACCCAGACTATGATTTATGGATGTGTTTTTCAATTTATATACTGGTCTTCATGTCTTTCTTCTTTGGCTTGGCTTCATAGACGAAGATTTATGGAGGGGTAAATGTTCTCGTCAGCTGCAGGCTCGTTTGTGGCCGACAAGTCTGATGCGGGACAGGCAGATACGGTTGCATCAGTTGCAGGGGAAAATTGGTTGGTTGGGGTTGGGTGTTGGGTTTTTCCTCCTTTGTCTTTGGTCAGTGAGGTGGACTCTGCGGTCTTCTTCAAAGGAGGTTGCTGCCTGCTGAACTGTGAGGCGCCAAGATGCACGGTTTGAGGCGATATCAGCCCACTGGCAGTGGTCAATGTGGCAGGCACCAAGAGATTTTTTTAGGCAGTCCCTGTACCTCTTCTTTGGTGCACCTCTGTCACGGTGGCCAGTGGAGAGCTCGCCATATAACACAATCTTGGGAAGCTGATGGTCCTCCATTCTGGTGACGTGACCTACTCAGCGCATTTGGATCTTCAGCAGCGTGGATTCGATGCTGTCGGCCTCTGCCATCTCAAGTACTTCGATGTTAGGGATGAAGTCGCTCCAATGAATGTTGAGGATGGAGCGGAGACAACACTGGTGGAAGCGTTCCAGGAGCCGTAGGTGATGCCGGTAGAGGATCCATGATTCGGAGCCGAACAGGAGTGTGGGTATGACAACAGCTCTGTATACGCTAATCTTTGTGAGGTTTTTCAGTTGGTTGGTTTTCCAGACTCTTTTGTGTAGTCTTCCAAAGGCGCTATTTGCCTTGGCGAGTCTGTTGTCTATCTTGTTGTCAATCCTTGCATCCGATGAAATGGTGCAGCCGAGCTAGTTGACCGTTTTGTGTTTTGTGTGCCCGATGGAGATGTGGGGGGGGGGGGCTGGTAGTCATGGTGGGGAGCTGGCTGATGGAGGACCTCAGTTTTCTTCAAGCTGACTTCCAGGCCAAACATTTTGGCAGTTTCCGCAAAACAGGACGTCAAGCGCTGAAGAGCTGGCTCTGAATGGGCAACTAAAGCGGCATCGTCTGCAAAGAGTAGTTCACGGACAAGTTGCTCTTGTGTCTTGGTGTGAGCTTGCAGGCGCCTCAGATTGAAGAGACTGCCATCCGTGTGGTACCAGATGTAAACAGCGTCTTCATTGTTGGGGTCTTTCATGGCTTGGTTCAGCATCATGCTGAAGAAGATTGAAAAGAGGGTTGGTGCGAGAACGCAGCCTTGCTTCACGCCATTGTTAATCATGTATTGATTGTTTAATAGCCATGTATAACACTTCATAATGGATTTTTATTGTAGTTTTAAATTTATATTGTTTAAAATTAGTAACAATAATTTAAAAGGAAAACTAAATATCTCTGATCATCAGAGATGGCTAGAAACTCTGGAATATACATTTTGACAACTCATTTGTTTTTTTTTTCAATAGTTTCTAGGTATTTCTGATGACTACAACATTACAGGAGTTGTCAAAAGGTGAGTAAGCCATAGGAACTGTACACACAAGGCTGGGGTTACGTCAAACACATTACCTCTTATTTTTTGCTCAAAATAGTGTTCTGAAATTTATGGATTTAAAGTGAACCAAAGACTGATCAAATAGAAATCTGCTGGAGGAACACAATCTGCGGGGAAATATAGTCAAATTTTCAGGCTGGATGAAGAATGTTTGAAAAAAAAGAGTTTTGAAGGAAAACAATTCAAGATTGAGATAAAGTGCAGAACAGTGAGTGTAGTTGAATTGCTCCTTATAGACAACATTTTCCAATCTCCCGTATTTCCAAATTTCAAAATGTCATCTTCACAGAAACGTAAGCGACGATATTCCAAATTACTATCTTATTAATCAAATAAATCAAGATTTGCAGCTATAAGTTGGTTGATAAAACATTTTGCATAACTTCACATCAATGTTTTCATAACTTGAGTGAATAAATAAAGCATACTGAATAATGATAATGATATTCTTTTTTAAATAGTAAAACCAAAATTAAGCTTATTAAAATGAAATAAGATAAAAATAAGATGAAATAAGATGAATTCAATGAAAAGTATCTCCACCTTACATCTCTGCCATGATTCTTCGAAAAATGAAAGCAAGTTCACCGTACGTCCATATAATTACAACAAATGATGTCATAGTAATTATGGTATCACTACAAACAACAATCTTATTTAAAGGGATAGTCATAAAAATTAACAAAAATCAAAAACACAAGGTTTTAACTTTTACAGCTCTTTCAAATTGATGACACAGATCTGTTTGGCTGAAAGTCTTTTTTGTATTACATTATTCTTTTTTTTCAAAATATTTTTATTAATTTTAATAAAGAACTTATACAAAAAAGTTCTATTCAATAAGATGATATGGACTGTTACACAAACTTAATAAGGCATTCTGTATAACAAAAACCATACATGACAAGTAAATTATATCTATTATTCATATTCTAAATGATGTTAAAAAGAAGAAAATAGTAAAGGAGAAAAACTCAAACCCCATGTTGCCAGGTGCTAAGAGACAAACAAAGGTAGAAAAAAAAATAATATAAAGAATGTGGAAAAGATACAAGGCATGCAATTTAATTACACTGAAATGAAATTATAAAGTAAAATAGTGAATCATAAATGACCCCCATAACTTATGGAACCTTCTATCTGAATTATTAATTGAATAATGAATCTTTTCCATATTCATCAGAACATGATGTCACACAACCACTGATCCTGAGTAGACGGGGCAACATCCTTCCATTTAAGTAAAATCACACGCCACGCCAAAAGAGAGGCAAGAGAAATAGTGCAAACCTGAACCAGAGATAAAAGAAGAATCATTCCCTCCCATTGTACCGAAGAAAGCCACCAAAGGGTTAGGTGTTAAATTTATAGTAGAACAATTTAATAAAATATGGAAAAATCTCTCTCCTGTATTTTTCTAGACTAGGACAAGTCCAGAACATTTGAATTAATGACGCTTCTTTGCTCTTACACCTATCACACCAGGGACTCATATTGGAATAAAAGTGAGGCAATTTAGCCTGAGATAAATGTGGTCTATGTACCACTTTGAATTGTAATAAACAAAAGCGAGCACATAATGAAGAGTTATTGCCTAAGTATCGTATCATTCTGAGGATTGTTTGATAATCTCATTGCCAAATATCAGTTGGACTAAGTCATTTTTTTCTTAATTTATATTTCCTCATTAAGTTAAATTAGAAAACTGCAGTTTTATTACACAACAGAAAGGCCACTTAGATAATATGAATTCAAAGAGAGTATGTTGTGATTTAATTGAATGTGCAATGTAATAAGTCTTACAGTATGGATTAAATATTCTATGACATCAAGCAATGTCTACAATTGATAATCTCTGACATTTATATGATGGAAATATATTTTTTAATATTCCTGCAAAACATCAAAATCTGTGAATTATCCTGATGTACATATCCTGATATGGGTTATTAAGAGATTTTAACCCAGTATAATGTCTAACTAAAAGAGCAAAGGCAGAATGTGCAGAAAAGTGTGTTAAATAGCATAAGCCTGAACAGTTGTTATTTATAAATGTAATCGTACAACACAGTAACAGGCCCTTCCAGTCCATGAGGCTGTGAGGCCCAATTACACCCAATTGACCAAAAAAGGATTATCTATGAGGGTGAATCATCGTAACTACTTCAAATATTCTTCATTAGCTGTAGTTAGCATATTTAGATTCCTCAGAATTTTACATTAGAAGGAAAAGTCTTTATAGATTATCGTAATTAGTACAACATGTCTTATCTGACAAAGCAAAGCAAATTTATGACATGGAGGCATTTTATTTAATAAGATTAGAGCTGAGGACTAAATCTATCCTCAAGATTAATAACATCATTTGGTTCAAATGATCTTTTTATTAATGACAAGATTTTATTGATAAACTAAGTAAGTTATATGACACAGCCAAACCTTCATATGCTGTTGACATTTAGAGGAAAATTAATTGATTTCATGATGCTCTTAAAGATCAAGTGGGGATAGTTTTAATGTGATAAGGTGGGAATATCATGAGACTGAAGGAATATGATGCAAAGCAACATCTGGCTGGGGGCAAAAGTGGCTTCCTGATTCTGCCATTTAGGTTAACGTTTCCTCAATGATTAGGGGAAAGGCTTAAGAGTATGAAAGCAGACACCATCGGGTTTGTCGCGGTCACATTCCTATCTGTGTCAGAAGTAGTGCCAGTTGCCACTGATGATGTATCTATGGCAACATGCAGAAGTAGTAACATGCATGCGCGGGATGGAATGGGGGGGCTGCATACACTCTAATGGATCGCGGACGCAGAAGGAGGTGATTAAGAGTGTCAAAATCACCCATGTGGGGAAGAGCCAATGAAAAGTTCAGTGGGGTTTGGCTGGGTGGCATTTTGTGGGATGAAGAACAGATGTAAAGGCTGAAAGAATCAAGAAGGTCAACTCCATTTTGTACTGAAGAATGAGTGAGTGTTTTCATTAGATTGTGTGTATACGTGGTAACTTGTAGCTGCTACAAGTGGTGACCCTAAGGGTTCACAGCACCTTCTTGGTAGAAATGGAAAGAGATGAGAATAACCCCTTGACAGGAGCAATTGAGGAGGTCAAGCTGGAGGTTCCCTCCCTTTTTATTAACAACGCGCCGGCATGTTTCACGATCCTTAAAGCATGATTCTCCACCCTCAGTGTGACAAGTTAGAAGATGAAATTCAGTTTTCTTGTGGCTCAGCTTCCAGACAGATTACCTGTGAAGTGGAAGATATTTTTGTTAATCCAGAAGATACTCCAATATGACATCCTTGACGCTGCTATTTTGGAGTGTACTCAGCCACGTTTGTAGTCTCATATTGCAGAATTACTTCCTATGGGATAGGAAGCTGTCACAGTTGTTGAGAAGGTGGTGCAGGCTGGCTGGGGTTGATCCTATTGAAGGGGATGTATGGAAGCAGAGATTCCTCCAATGGTTGCCTCCTCAACTTCAGGGATACCTTACCGTCTTTCGCACGCCCACCCTTGAGGAGTTGGTGAGTCATGCCGATCTCATTATGTCCACGACATCTGCAGTGAACCAAGAACAACCAGGAGCAAACCGAGCTGGAGCAACTAGTTACTGTACCTAGAAAGCTGAAGGTAACTGAACTGGAGCAGTAAATGGTAGCACTCACTACACAAATCCAGGTTTGACCACCCAATGGAATTACTCCCTAGTGGGAATCATGCCGGTTGAGGACGTGGTAGAGGTGACGTGCGGTATATTTTTTTGGCAGCACCAGAAATTTGGTGCTGACCACCTAGTCATGCCAGCCACTTTGCAACTTCTACAAACAGCAGTTGGGAAATGACCAGGCCCAGCAGTAGAGGCAACTGCAGCTCATGAGCACTTCAGCCACCATCTCGTCCTCAAAGACCATCTCTGGGGTGTTCAATTTCATGTCAATTCCAGTGCAAAAATTTCTGTGGTTCCTAAAGAACACAGATGCACTAATATGTCTTGAGTTCTGTCAGCCGCAAACGATTCTCATATTCAGACATATGGCCAATTGCTAGATTTCAGTCTCAGCAATCTATTTTGGTGGGTTTTCATGGTCGCCAGTGTGATGAATTCCATCTTGGGGGTAGATTTTCTATCATTTTTTTGCTGCTAGTTGATTGGAAGAATCACTGTGTTGTGGCCCGCAGCACCTGTGTGCAAATGAGCTGCATTTGTCGTCCTTTCAGCATTGTCGTCCTCCAACCTAGCTCCAGCCATTGCTGAGCAATGCTCAAGCATTTCCCTCACCTAGTAACCCCATCATATTGCCCCATCATATTAAGCATGCAGTGATTAGCGTATACAGAGCCGTTGTCATACCCACACTCCTGTTCGGCTCCGAATCATGGGTCCTTTACCGGCATCACCTACGGCTCCTAGAACGCTTCCACCAGCGTTGTCTCCGCTCCATCCTCAACATTCATTGGAGCGGCTTCATCTCCAACATCGAAGTAATCGAGATGACAGAGGCCGATAGCATCGAATCCACGCTGCTGAAGATCCAACTGCGCTGGGTGGGTCACATCTCCTGAATGGAGGACCATCGCCTTCCCAAGATCGTGTTATATGGTGAGCTCTCCACTGGCCACTGAGACAGAGGTGCACCAAAGAAGAGGTACAAGAAATCTCTTGGTGCCTGCCACATTGACCACAACCAGTGGGCTGATATCGCCTCAAACCGCGCATCTTGGCGCCTCACAGTTTGGCGGGCAGCAACCTCCTTTGAAGAAGACTGCAGAGCCCACCTCACTGACAAAAGACAAAGGAGGAAAAACCCAACACCCAACCCCAACCAATCAATTTTCCCTTCCAACCGCTGCAACCGTGCCTGCCTGTAAATCAGTTGAATGTAGAGTATTTTGTTTAGAGTAAGGAGACACAAGTTTTCGGTGAGGAGAACTGAGTTGTAACATTTTAATGAGTGTATGGAATGGGTTGCCAGGAAAGGTAGCTGAGGCAGTTACTGTAGCAATATTAAAGAAAAAAAATGGACAAATTGGTTTAGTGCGGTGGTTTTCAACCTTTTTTTTCTATTCACACATCACTTTAACTAATCCCTATGCCATAGGTGCTCTGTGATTAGTAATGGATTGCTTAAGGTGATGAGGGTGGAAAGAAAACCACTGTTTTAATCATCCCTAATTGACTCGTTATGTGCACGTTTTCATAACTCCAAAGGAAATGGGCCAATGACAATTTTTCTCAAGCAAAATATTTCAGTAACAATTGGGTCAAGAGCAGTGGTTCTCAACCTTCCCTTCCCACTCACATACCATCTTAAGCAATTCCTTCCTAATCACAGAGCACCGATGGCATAGAGATTACTTAAAGTGATATGTAAGTGGAAAGAAAAAGGATGAGAACCTCTGGTTTAGAGGGATCTGGGCCAAATGCAGATAGGTGGGACAAGTTTGGTTGGTGTAGCAAGTTGGGCTGAAGGGTCTATTTCCATGCTGTGTGACTTTGGTTCTTTGAAACCAATGTGAGAAATTTTCCATTTAATTTTATTTAAACTAATATTCAAAAATGCTGTTCATTGCAGATTTATAAAGCCTTCATAACAATTACCTTTATATGTAAACAATAGTGCTCTAAGTCAAGCATATCTAATATGATGATTGCTATTATCAACCTATCATGAATACACATTTTAAATGCCAAAAGATGAATTACATTTTGTTTAAATTATTATTAACTAATACTGTAAGATACCTTCTGAACGACTGATCTCTTAAAAGATTACATTTGACCAGTGAGAATTGAAAATGATTAATAAGAAATCAACATTAGGATTGTGAAATGTTTGAGGCAATTAATTTTTCTATCATAATCTGAGGCACTGCACGAGTTGTTCCAGAAAGATTTGTTCTTTACAAAAACAAGTAAACATCTCACACATGAAAGCTTTAATAGCACTTCTTTATGATACAGTTACTGTGGAATTGTAAACCTAATAGCCTGAATACACCTGAATTGTCTGATTTCGGAGGCTGAGCAGGCTCAGGTCTGATCAGTACTTGGAGGAAAGACCTCCTGGGAACACCAGATGCTGTAAGTTTCTGTGAGGGGCGCTGAGCAAAATGGCGACTCTCTGTCTTCCTTACGGTAGACAAAAGTTAAAGAATTTCATATATGTTACATTCTATGTGACAATAATGGAATCTTTATCTTTATTTGTTTCTTTAGAATAAAAATTAAATCCCTCAATGCATTTCCCAGATAGACTCGTTCTTTGCCTACATTCCATTTATAAACCTATTTAACAAAACCACTGAAAAACTCTGAGGGCATTTCACAAGGTAGCAATCCTTGAGTCCCAACAGTTAAAGCGAGAGGGTGCGAGATCAGGACAGTTTAAGTCATTGAGCATTTCATGGGGCTTGGTGCTTTAGCAGACCAATGAATTTGTCATTTATTAGCAGGAACAAATAAAAGTAAAGCAGGAGCAAGCAGAGCGGCCAATGTTGAAGTGGCCATTGTGTGAATGGGCCAGTGAAGGAGTGGGAGCTCTAGGCTTCGGCTCAAGGGCCTTCGGCGAGGAGGTGCAGTTGAGTAGCAGGTAAAGCTTTTGCAATAGACGAATGATCATTTATTTCCCTTCAAAGCAGTACCCAGTGGGCAGGCTGGGAAGCATCAGCGGTATGAGCAAAAGGCAAGCCAGGTGGACCACCACCACACATGATGAGTTCTTTCTCCTTTCGCAGAATTTCTCTTTTTTTTTTCTCAAACCATAAAAAAGAGGTGGGATTTAATGGACTGGCCATCTTTGGAGTGGCAATTGTTGGAAGAGGAGCTAGAATCAGAATGGCAATTCTAGTCTTTGTCTCGCGAGCCTTACAACAAGAAGCTGAGGCAAAAGATGAAGGTAAGAAGAGTAAGGTTTGAGCTTTGTTAATGCTGATTTGGTCTTGGCTGCCTGTAGTACAGTGCAGGAGAGATGAGAGACATGGCATTCGAATATTCCTCCTGCAGGATGTGGAAATTCATGGAATATGATGATTTCCCTGATGACTACACATGCAGGATGTGTAGCCAACTCCATCTCCTGAAAGACCATAATAAGAAAATGGAGCCACCCATCCGGGTGGCTGGCTAAGTCATAAATAAAGTGGTTCCATTGAGAGTGCAGGATTCAGCTGGTTGATGTGTGAACACTGAGAGAGGTAAGGGGAGTAAACAGTCAGTGCAGGGTCACCCAGTGATTATTCCCTGTAGCAACATTTACCTCTTTGAATACTGCTGAAGGGGATGCCCTACCTATGCAAGGCAGCAGCCAGACCAATAACACTTGTGTTTGGCTCTGAGCCTCAGACAGGAAGGTGGTAGTCAGGCAGAGTGAGAGGTGTAGGGGTCTCAATGGTTAGGGGATTCTTCGGCCACAAAAGAGACAGCAGGATAGGGTATTGCCTCTCAGGTATTTGAGTCCATAATGTCTATGAGTGGTTGCATATTATTCTTGAAGAGGAGGATGAGAAGCCAGAAGTTATGCTACATAATGCTACCAATGACATAGGGAAGAGTGAGGTAGAGTTCCTATGAAGAGTGTTAGGAAGAGGGTTGAAGAGCAGGACCTCCAAGGTGGTCATCTCTGTTTACTCACAGTGCCACAAACTATGGAAAGTCAGAACAGGAAGAAAACACAGTCAAATTAGAGGCAGGGTTTCATGTTCTTGGATCATTGGAGCCTGTTATGGGGAAGGTGGTGACCTGTACAAGTGGGATGGGTTGCACCTGATCTGCAGGGGCATCAATATCCTAGCAAAGATGTTTTCTAATGCTGTTGGGGAAACTACATTCACATGTAGTAGAAACAAAAGTGAAGAGACAGAGGAAGAGACAGTTGGAGCGCAAGTAGAGACAGTCTGTGTGGAAGGACAGGCATGTGGGGAAAAATTGCGGTCAGTGGGATGTTGAAATGTAACAGGGTCACAGAGTTTAAAAAATCTTACTTTTGTCTACCATAGGAAGACAAAGAATCACCACTTTGTCAAGCACCCCTCACAGAAATAAGGCCCCATTGAGGATCAAACTCACAATTTCTGGTTTACAAGACCAGTGATCTAACCACTGACCTATCAGTGCCAGCAACAAAGTTTGAATCCACTGCTGTCTGTAAGGAGTTTTGTCTGGGAGCTCCAGTTTCCTCCCACCCTTCAAATCATAATGAGGTTGTAGGTCAATTAGGTGTAATTGGCCTGTTACCATGCTGTATGCTGAATATTCTCGCTTGTTAATAGTGTTCCACAGGGGTCAGTGTGAGGGCCTGTTATTTTGATGTTGTATATCAGTGATTTAGATTCATGGATAAATGACTTTGTGGCCAAGTTTGCAGATGATATGAAGATAGGTGGAGGAGCAGGTAGAGTACAAGAAACAGGGAAGATACAGAAGGACTAAAACTGATTAGGAGAATGGGCAGAGAAGTTATGGTCATGTACTTTAGTAGAAAAAAATAAATGGACAGACTATTTTCTAAGCGGGGAGAAAATTGAAAATTCTCAGATGCAAAGGGACCTAGGAGTCCTTGCACAGGATACCTTGAAGGTTAACTTGCAGGCTGAGTTGGTGGCGAAGAAGGCAAATGCAACACTGGCATTCATTTCAAGAGGATAGAATATAAGAACAGAGATGCGATGTTCAGGCTTTACAAAGTACTGGTGAGACCTCACTTGGAGTATTGTGAGAAGTTTTGGACTCCTCATTTAAGAAAGGATGTGCTGACATTAGAGAAGGTACAGTGGAGATTCACAAGGATGATTCCAGAAATGAAAGGTTGATCATATGAGGAACCTTTGATGGCTCTGGCCTGTACTCATTGGAATTAAAGAGAATGAGGGGGAATCTCAATGAAATATTTTGAATGTTGAAAGGCATAGATAGAGTAATATGGAAAGGCTGATGCAAGAGTGTAGGAAAAGAGAGTATAACTTCAGAATTGAAGGGTGTCTCCTTAGAACAGAGATACAGATACATTTCTTAAGCTAGAGGATGGTATGGAATTTTTGCCACAGGCAGTTATGGAGGCCAAGTTATTGGATGTATTTAAAGTAGATATTGATAGTTGATAAGCCAGGAGATCAAATAGTATGGGAAGAAGGCCATGAAGTGGGACAAAGTGGAAGAATAGATCAGCTCATAGTTGAATGGCGGGGCAGTCTTGATGGTGTGAATAGCCATTTCTGCTCCTATATCTTATGGTCTTACGATTCTCCAAATATTGCTGAGAAATGATTTTTTATTAACTAGGAGGACAGACAATTAACAAATGGCAGCATCTCCAATAGTGTTCCCTCAGTTTTGCAATCTACTTCTGCCTGGCATATTGGTCCAACTATCTGAAGGTCATTATATTACATTTATTATGAAGAATTCTCCAAGGCCAGGACAAATATTTTCAGATAAAAAGAATGGTGAGGCCAATCAAAGTTGTTTCAGCTGAACAAGAATTTTCCACTGCTACATTCTGTTAGCATTATTATTTTCCCCTAAAGATTACAGCTGGCATTTTCACAGCAATTATTAACACATTCCTTCAGAAAATGGAACCACTGGAATTATTGAATGACAGACATGGAAAGGTGGTCACATTTTCGGGTTGCGTTCTCACAGGTTAGAGTCCAACCAGTGGAGAGTGCAAACTAAGCAAATTTTCATCCCAAGGAATGAATGGATAGGAAATTTATGGCTATGCTGTTTTGTTTACCTGATATGTGTTCCCTTGAGCAAGGATCTGCGCATGAAGCTTGCAACTGAAAAATTGCCTTTTCTCGCCCTCGAGCGCTTTTGCCACAGACAATTCTTGTAGTAAATATTGCAGGAAACAAATATAGCAACTGCCAATGGTGATATATATATATTGTAGTTTGAATATCACGTGGCTCTACTTTCCATGAAGTATTTCACTATGTATGTTCATCGACTCAAGAAGTGTACGCCTAGAGATCAGTACTTAACTATCAGTACTGTGACTTCTCTCATAGGCCAACTCTGAAAATCATTATTATTTAAAAATGGTATTACTATACCATAATTTTTGAATAAATAATTGTGGTTTATCATTTATAAATCAACCAAAACATACAATGCAATGCACCATGGATCCCCAATGACCCCAACACCCCCCATAAAAACACCAGAATCAGCTCCATAAATATTTGCTTGGCAAGAACAAGTCACAGATTATGCTCTCTTCAGTGACGGATGTATTCTTGACTCCACAAAGCTGCCACTGCCTGCAGAGCAATTGCATTTCTGCATTCATGGGATATTCCGAGAGTATATTGTCTACTGGGGGACTTGTAGTCCTACATGTGGCAGCATGTTATACACTATTGCGTCACTGATTAAATATTTTCATTACAATGATTCAAGAAGCCAGTTAACCATCACTTTTCTAAAGAGATTTAGAAATAGGCATAACAATTTGGGCTTGCCAGCCTCACTCACATCCTAATAAAGAAGAAACAATAAGAAACTATTGAGATTTTACCCATCACAATACTCAATCGTGTCTATATCCCATAATTTTGATAAGGTGTTCACGAAAACCTGCCTCCATTTCTTTACCAAGCAAATGTCTACAGTTCCAGTTCTTCCCACACTGAAATCCCATTTCAAGCAATAATTTTTTTTTTGTTTTCTTGTGTGGGTTGTAATCAATTGTTTTTTATTGCAATTATGGTTTTAAATTTCTACTTCATGGGGAGATAATGGTTATGCATAATGTTGGTGTCATTTTTCTTGATTTGATATTGAAAGTGAGAATATAAAGCGAGTAGAAGAGCTGATTTGAGAAATATGGGGTTGTAGTAACATGATTAAGTGCCAGAAAAGACCATTGTATTAAAGAAGCCAATGTTGCCATCTGACTTTGAGTATTGTCTGACTCTATTGTCTGTTCACTGTGGGCTGTTTAGTCAATAGGATAGGGAACACTCCTAATGTAATAAACCAATAACTTTCCTCAAATAGGCATATCTCTCATTGGTTCACTCTGAAATATTGACTGTTGGTTAATGAGATCAAGTTGACACTGCATCCAAAATAATGGGCAATAAAATGATTGGGAAAGAACAGAATTGCAAGTTAATCTTATGATTTTTAGGTGCATTATCAAATGATCGATGCCATTGTAACACTTGTTTACTCTTGAACTGAGACAGAATAATGACTTCATTTGTTTGAATGTTCCTAAATTCTGTAACTGGCAAGCTATTTTTTACATGAACTGTTTAAATCTGAGTCCCTTTACCATCTCAATGAATTTCAAGGTAATATTTTGCAAGCAGGAAAATTCTTGGTGTGTGGACCACTATTTATCCTTTAACTATAATTTAATTTTACCAAAAACATAAAATGAGCTCGTCATGGTAATATTGATAATGATGAAACTTAATTTTATTTTCCTGCATTGGGTGTGTGCATACATGTGGAAAGCTCAATAATTATTGCCATCCCTAATTCCATTAGGAAGATGCTTCTGCATTATTTTCCTATGGACCTTTGCAAAATACTGTTGATTAGGGAGGTATAGATTTTCAGCTGAATAATGAAAGATAGCAGTATATTTTGAAGTAAGGAGGTGTGACTTGTACATGGAGACTGCAGATGATCCCATTCCAGGATAATAAAATTACTGCCTGTATCCCATGGGAAGTAGAGGTCCATCCTCAGTAACATTGAACTCCTTCAAGTCCTTCAAGGCTATACTCATCCAGGCAAGGGGAGATTTTCTGTTCGACCTATGTCCTGTACCTTGTACAAAGAGGAAAGTCATTCATGGCAGAATATTTAGCCTCTGACCTACTTGTATACTTTCTATGCTTATTTGGTTGATTGTTTGATTGAATCTCTCTATATCAAGAGAAAGGAAATAGGTAATTGGAATGATTTTGAATATCAGAATGAAGGTGGGTGACTGAGATGAGGTGGATCATCTGCTGTGGCTAAGGATAGTTTTCTGTCATTGAAAATTGAGTATGGCAGAAATCCTCTATTTTTTCTTGACTAGGTGTGAAAGGACAATAGAGCTTTGGTCTGATCCATTATCTGTGGAGTTGCTAAATTTAATCTACAATCTATTGCTTCACTTCATGTTTAGGATACATCTGATCCTGTGTGGTATCACCATTAAATCAACACTGAACTTATTTACAGCTGTCTGCTCTTCTACATTGATTCAACTAGGTTTGGATTGATGGTCTGATGAAGGAATATGCTAGTCCTTAAGATTGCAGTTGTGACAGACAGCACTCCTTCCTGTTTATTATGGTCCAAGGTGCCTTATTGGCTCTGAGTATCAAATTACAATGTTGGTTCTGAATCAACTCCATTGGGCAATGATGATAGTGGTACATAACGTGATGGACACCATCTCAGATCTAACAATGTTCCATGTCCTCTCATGGACAAAGTGACGATCATTCCTGGAAATACTCAAGAGGACTGGTATACGGATGAAGATAAAGTAATTTTTTTTTTCATGCTGAATCTATCACACCTGGAACAGATCCAGTTTAGTAGTTAAGCCTTCCAACTCTCTAACCTAAAGTCAATGCCCACAATTTTTTCTTGCCATTTTTTTCAGCAATGTTGAGATTTGATACCTGAGAGACAGAAAGAGAGAAAGGGAAAGAGACGAGAAGCAAGAGACAGAGGGAAAACGAGAGCGTAGTAAGCAGTGGCTTCCTTACCTATGTTTCATTTGCTGCCACAAGACAGGTGTATGGCTTTACTATTAAGAACAGTGCAGTGTGGTGGGTTTGTTGACTCAGTGGGACTGAATATACCTAAGGATAATGATGGACAGGATCTAACCTGATCAATCACTGTTCCATTCCATTATCCTGGAACAGACAGGAGCTGGTAATGTGGTCTTCTTCTGGATGAGATAGGAAATACTGAACACCTAAACATAAAAGTCTTCCACCACATTCTAATCAAAGTGAGGACAAGGAAGAAGACTCAGACAGTAGAATAAGAGAGAGCTTTTGAGTGTTGTGTGGGCTTTGATAGTGGAGTGATTAAATACTTGGATCAGCACAGATAAGATATGGCAATATGAATTTGAATCACACCATAACAGATGGTGGTTTTAAATGGAAATAAATACATGAATAGATGGATTTTTGAAAAAAAAATGCTATTTTATTAATGGGTTCATTAATATGCTTTACAGTAATAAATGTCATCTATGCCCAGGTTGCTCTAGAGCAATTGAGGATAAAGACAAAATGTAGGCTTTGCTAATGACATTCACAAACTGTTGACGATAGGATGGGATGGAAGATGTGGTCTGATGTGAACCCCTTGCACAGATGTGATCTTTTCCACCACGTTCACACCCATGCAGCTGAGATAAGATAAAGAGGAGGTGTTTCAGATTTGCCCCATTCTGACCCTAGTCTTCACCTGGAGGCCTGTCCCTGATCTTAAAAAAAAAATGATCAAAGAGCTCACCAGGTTAAGTGGCATCTGTGGAGTAAATCCCACACTTTAGGTATCCTGGGAACTTTGGGGTACAGAGTTGTGCTGCTGGATATTCTTTAGTGAGCAGAAAAATTGCCCTCTTTAAAAATAAAAGGTTATTTAGATTTTAATTCCGTATCACCACACTTGAAATTAAATCAGATTGAAAGTTTCAAGATTTGTGGTATAGCAATTTTATCTATTTTAAAATTTATTTGAGCATACAAATTTTTCAACAATTAATCCTGGGAATAATCATGATAATAAGTGTTCAGGACACCAGAACCAGAGAGAACACTACCCCCCATCCATGAATGAGAAGGAGAAGGAGAGGAGATGATGACCATACAGGGTGGTGACCACAGCAACAGAGCAGCAATGGGCTCAGCAGCTGAAGGACCCACACAGGCTGCAGGCAGTTAGTGACGTAGTTGAAGGGCTCATGCAGTCGGGATTTGTGAGGGGGCTGAGGGAAAGTAGTGCTCCCAAAGTGCCTTGGGCGCAGAAGGCTCCCTGATTGTATATGAGCTTTGGAACTGGACCTCGGGTTGCCAATGGATTGAAAAGAGATCGGTGCAGCAGAGGTTGTGAGAGCACTGGAGTGGAATCCATGGACTCTCAATATCTCTTTATACATCTTTTGCTTCTCTTTCTCTTTTACTGTAAGGTGCTATTGGCCATAATAATGGCAACTCTTTGTCTGCTTTACAGCAAGCTGAAGGAAATTTTGTATAATACGTTATTACATAAAGGAATTTTGAAATCTTGAATGATTCCTGCGATATATGAAGAAAATCTTAGAAATATCGAAAACATAAAACATAGTACACACAGGAACAGGCCCTTCAGCCCACAATGTGTGCACCATACATGATGCCCAAATTAAAGTAAATCTAGCACATGATCTATATCCCTCCACTCCTTCATATGTATCAATCTAAAAGCCTCTTATCTAAGGTCCTATTAGAATGCAAATTGGAGATTTCATGCTATATTCAAACCTTTAAATAGCTCAGTAAGTAAATGTCTGCTCTCATTATCTGCACCTAGTTTGCATCAACATTACGGAGGGGAAAATGCATTAAAGAGCTATGCAATGTTGCTTGAAATGCTGTAGGAAGTCAAAACATATTTCTGTTTCTAACAATATGTTTGGATAAATTCAGCAGGGATAATTTATAAGTTTATTAGTAATAAATATTGAACAATGTCCTTCTTTCTCAATTTTTTATTGTTTTTAACATACACAAAATACATAGTTACACATGGCATTAATAATAAAGTAAATTAATATCAAGTTATAACAATGAACAAGGTACAAATACCCATGTTATTACCTGGAAAAAAAAAGTAAATGAATAAAAAAACATATTCCTCAACTAAGAATCAAACCCCACCTTATGAGGATTGCTGGCCGAGTAAAGGAATCCACTACTAATAATAACTATGGGGTCATAAAAAAAAACAAAGATAATCTACAAATTTTGAAAATAATTGATAAAGGATGCCAAACAGAAAGAAAGGTGTTTTACAACTGCAATAGATCTTAACTATTTTTTTTTCTGGAGAAAGATATGCCATCACGTCCAACAACCATTGAGTAGGAGTGGGAGGGACGGCATCTTTCCAACTCAGTAAAATGACCCTTCTACCAATGAGGAAAGTAAAAGCCACTACGTGGGATTGTGAAACAGTCAGCATTAAATCAAATGGCCCACTCAGTCCAAAAATAAGAATGAAAGGGCTAGGAGTCAAGTTAATACTAAGAATTAATGATGAGGTATGAAATACCCCTTGCCAGAAATTAAAGAGAGAAGGACATAACCAAAACATGTAATACAACATCCCTTCCTCAGTTATGCATTTTTCACGTTTAGAGGAAACATTGGGATAAAATTTAGCTAACTGAACCGTAGTGGGCCCAATCGACTACTTTAAATTGTATTAATGAATACAGAAGATGAGTGAACATGTTTCAAAATAAAATCCCATGTAGTTCAGCAAATGTTTGCTGAAAGTCTTGCTCCCATAATTTCTTAATAACACCCAGAGAACTATCCCAAGATCTTAAAAGTAGTTCATAAAGGGCAGAAAGCCCTTTAAAATAATATTTCCCAAAAAAGGTCAAAATCTAAATCCTGTGGAAATCTCAGCATTAAAGAATTTAAGATGCTTCTAATCTGTAAATAACAAAAAAAGGGATGTTTAGGTATTTTGAATTTAATAGATAATTGTTCAAAAGAAGCAAAATTTTGGTCAATATAGAGATCTAGAAATGATTGGGTACCCAAGCTTAGTCACTGAATATAATCAATATCTTAGATCAAAGATTTGTTTTTAAAGTGGAATTACGTAGACTAGGGCTAATCAATAAAAACCTATGGTAACCAAAATGTTTTCTAAATTGAAACCAAATTCTCAAAGTGTGTCTGACAACCAAATTATCAGTCAAGTTGGAAACCAAAAAAGCAAGGGTGCTCCAAATATCAAAAATTATCAATGGACTTAACATTGCACAATATCAAGTATATTTTTGTACATGGGACTAGAAGATTGCTGGCAAGGATTGCTTCCATTAGACCTCCTTGATCAAGTAACTTGCTGGTTTCCTGGTATCACTGCAGTTAACATGGAGTGCACAAATAGTGACCTGGATTAGAGAGACAAGAACTGCGGATGCTGGATTCTTGAGCAAATAATGAGCTGCTGGAGAAAGGGAGCTGTCCAGTCAACATTTCAGGTCAAGACATTTCGTCAAGACTAAAGTGGGACGGGGAGACAGCAAGCATAAAGGTGAGGGATAGGTAAGACTGAGGGGCAGGTGGCACTGTTCTCAAAGCTGTGCACATACGTTTTGCAACAAGCGCACAACAGAAATTAATGTGCGCACAAAAGGTTAGTTACCTAAAATAATGTAGTAATTAATAATTATACTTTGTAGAATGCAATCATATGACAATACACGCCAATACATTTTTGCTAGCCATGTGAGATAGGCTGTGTCAAAATTATTTTGAAACAATTTCTAATTTACATTTGCAGAAGCATTCAGTGTGCACATACTTTTGTCACAGGAAAAATATTTGCACAACATAATATTGTTGCACAAACTAACTATTAAAAATTAGAGGGAACATTGTCAGGTGGTAGGGTACCATATAAATGAAGTTTAGAGAAGTACAGACACCACGAGTAGGAGTGGAGGTGGGTGGGGGGTGGTTCAAGAGAAAAGTAAGCACATGTGAAGGTTAGAGATCGATGGAAATAGTGGAACTGGATCTTGGTGGAGTTACTTAAAATTAGAAAATTTGACGTTCACACCATTGTGTTACAGGCTACCCCTGAGGAGAGAGATGCGCTGTTCCTCAAGTTTATCTTTGGTGGTGCAGTGAACAGACTATTCCAGGGTTTTTATCGAGCAACAATGCAGAAATAGTGAGAAATGTCAAGACCAGGTAAATTTATCATGAGAAATAGATAGAAACTATGATGATTTTCCCATATACCTCTCAGATCAATAATTATGAATTTGTGATTCTTTTTACGCTGGAGTCTTTGGTCTAAGCCTAAGGATCCTACAGTAACTGGCTCTGAAATAAAAAAAGTTTTTTTGGATTGTGAATGCACATAAATGAGGTCAAAAATTTAATCATATCAAATTTATTGTCATCTGATTGCGCAAGTACAACCTAATGAAACAGTTTTCTCCATTCCTTGGTGCAAAACATGCCAACACACAACCAGACATAACACATATACAAATAATACACGTGCAGGACGAGTATTTTATCTGTATAAATAAATAAATAGATATATGGTTTTGTGCATACGAAAGTCTCGGATGGTTAGTGTGAGTAGTTCCTTGGGTTGTTCATCATTTTCACTGCCCATGGGAAGAAGCTGTGTAGTCGATTGGGCCCACTTCGGTTCAGTTAGCTAAATTTTATCCTACTGTTTCCTCTAAACGTGAAAAATGCATAACTGAGGAAGGGATGTTGTATTACATGTTTTGGTGGTGCTGGCTCATACTCCTGTATCTCTTCCCCAATGAGAGCAACTGAAAGATGCTGTGTGCGGGGTGGAAGAGGTCCTTAATGATTTTGCATGTGCTGTTCAGACAACAATCCCGGTATATCACGTTGATCGGGTGGAGGGAGATTCCAGTGATCCCTCTGCCACTCTTATAGTCCTGCGGTTTTACCTCTGATCCATTTCTCTGCAGCAACTGTTCCACACTGTAAGTCAGCTGCCCAGAATGCTCTTGATAGTGATCGTATAGAAGGTTGACATAATGGTGGCCTGTAGCCTTACCCGCTTCAGTCTTCCCAGGAAGTGCAGTCGCTGTTGCACATTTGTTAAAAGTGAGGAAATGTTGGGTATCATGTCAATGTTCCTGGAACCATGAGAGGTATAGACAGAAATGATAGGGATGAAGTTGATTGACATCAGTTTCTAGATGGAAATAATGTTAGTGTTTGATGTACTATGTACTCCTCACAAGAGTCTTGAAACAGAGTACCCTGAGGCCTTGTTGACCATAGCTGGAGACTTCAACCAGAACAAACTTCAAGAGTGTACTACCTAAATACTATCAACATACCCTGTGTCCCACCAGAGACACAGGCACTGTTGACCATTGCTTCACAGCCATCAAAGACACCTCCGCTTTAATCCCTGCCCATATTTTGGGATAATGTAACTCTTCTTTACCTCTTATGAAGAGAAGCTGAAACGTGAGAATGTGGTAATATACTCATATTCTACTGATCTGAGCCTGTAGATGACATGCTGGTCAACATTCAAGAACTCAGCAGCCAAGCTAAACATGTGTCACTGCCTCACAGACTTCATCAGGAATTGTGCAGAGGTCTGCATATCAACGAAGGCAATATGAGTGTCCCCCAATCAGAGATCAAATTGAAACAGAATTCCTCACAATTCAATGATTTATTCAGATTGATGCCAGGCAGTCTTCACGTACACAAAGGAACCCTGATGCAAACAATATTTAAAGCGTGAAATTGAGTGCTGCCCTTGTGCTGAATGAGAAGGAAGTTTGGAAGGCTGTGGCTCGGAGTTCGGATGAGAGAAGTGCTTGACTATAACCAGTTTTTTACTCAGTCACAATCACTAAAATATGATCAGGTTGTACAGTTAATAAAAGACAAATCCAAACCTAAAGCTTTTTTTAAAAAAAACTTTCAAATCTTGTAAGTCCAAAGTTCAGGAGGGGAATGAAACTGGTGGCCATGAGGAACAGAGTGGACTGGGTTTCAATTCATTCTTGGTGGATAACTCTTAGAAAAAGACACGCACATAGACAGACCCACATGTGCATGTGCATACACATGCATGCACACACAGACACACACACACACACAAAAGGATTTTGCAAAGATTTTAGGAATCAGCAAACAAACAGAAGTACAACTGGATGGCAACATCTGTAATGCCGGTGTAAAAATGAGTGATGAGTTGGCATACAGGAGAGAGATTGAAAATTTGGCTGAATGGTGTACTAACCACAACCCCTCACTTAATGTCACCAAGATCAAATAGCTGATTATAGACTTCAGGAAAGGAAAACCGGTGATCAGAAGTTGAGAGGGCGAGAAAATTTAAATTCATGGGAGTTAATGGCCCTTTTATAGATTAAGAAAATGTGACCGTAAAGGTGGAGATTCTCTGCCCTCACATGGCTGACCTTACCTTCAAAAATTCTCCACGTGCGACTCCAAGGCGCCGAGTCCGATCCCTCAGGCTTGCGGCAGAGGAGAAACGGAGTACTCCCCTCTCTTCATAAATGTACTGCTGCATCAAGAGCTGGCTAGGGGCGGGCTGATGACATCATAATGACACCATTAGCCCATGACCCAAGACTTCATATTCACACGCAAGACATGTCCTGGATCCGACCTAGTAATGCCTTCATGAAGACAGCAAGTCAGTGCCTCGAACTTCCTCAGGATTTTTCAGAGGGTTGGTATGTCACTGGAAACATGGGCAAATTTCTACCGATGTGTAGAAGAAAGTGTGCTAACCTGCTGCATCACAGCCTAGTATGGAGGCATCAATACCTCTGAGCAGAAAGCCCTGCAGAAGGTAGTGGACACAGCCTAGTACATCACAAGCACAACTTTCCCCTTTCCCCACCATCGAGTACATCTACATGGAACGTTGTCATCGGAGAGCAGCAGCAATCATCACAGATCTACACAACCCAGGTTAAGCTCTGTTCTTGCTGCTGCCATTAGGAAAGAGCCGCAGGTTCCATAAGACACTCACCACCACCTTCAGTCAACAGATTAATAAGCAACTGATTCAATCAGAGACTCAGTTAAGGATTCTTACTTTACTCATTATTTATTACTGAATATTTATTTTTCTCCATTTTCACATTTACTTTGTTTACATTTCTTTCTTTTTTAAACATTTCTGAGTACAGTATACAATTACTGATAATTAGAAATTCTGGCTGGCCTATAGGAAAAAGGATCTCAGGACTGACATAAATGACAGCATCATTTATATACTCTGACGATAAATTTGAAGTTTAAATTTTGGTAAAAGGTTCATGAATAATGCATTGAGTTGTCACAGAGCATTAGATGCTCAACACCATTGCTGCAATGAAAATGGGTGAACATAGAGACATGCCGAATGCTATTACTGCGGGATTATACACATCTTTCGTACCAGTGTTCAACCAGTAAATGTTACAACATTGATCTCTCAGTTCATGAACCAGAAAACTCATTTGTTTAGAGCACTTATTTCAACCCATTGGCTTCCCACTCCATCTTCCTTTTGTTAGTAACACTGAAAAGTTTGGGAGGTTCAAATATCGAGTCCTTGGGAGATATGAAATAATGTGCAATGGAATTTCCAAGTTGAGTGACTGTGGTTGTGTGGGAAGCTCCAGCAGGCAGTTTTAACACCAGATCCCACAAATAACAGTAAGTAGGCAATTCATCAACTTTGCTAACGTTGGTGGAGAGATAAATCTTAGCATTTACTGAATGCTGAAAGCATGGTTTCTGGTATTATTAGCACCTTCAGCTTCCCTCACGAAAAGTTGATGGCACAGCTGGAAATGATACAGGAATTTGAAATTAAAAAAGTGACTCAGCCACAAAGAATATAAATGATGTTCATAATTTGCTGAGTGTGAATATCTCCCAGTGCAATAAACCTTCAAAAAGTATAATTCAAATTCTACAGCATCCTTTAGGAATATATGAACATGTTTCTCATGTTAAGTCTTGATAGGTTTTCTTTTTGTTTTCATAGACAGTCCCTTATGGTTGAGGAAGACTAATTAGTGTCTTCATTTGGAGAAGGTGATATTCCAAGTTACCAACACAAGCCAGAGGAAGAGATTGATACAGCGCACACTAGCTGGACACCGATTGATTCAAAATGAAAGCTTCTTCTCAGGAATGTCAGAGTGAAACAAGCTAAATCAGCCCCAGCCCTTTAATCATACTGTCTGTTCAGTATGTCAAGATCAGTTTCTGCAGGTGCCACTCGAGGCTAGCAACCAAAATCCTGATGGTAGCTTTATGAACTGAAGACAGAAAATGCTGGAGGTCCTTAGCAGTTGAGGGTGCTTTCATTGAAGGGGAACCACGCTGAGCATTCCAGGTCAATGGTCTTTCATCAGATATTACTCATCTTGACTCTTCAGAGTATTTTAAAATCAGATTTCCAGCATCAAGAGTTATTTTTCAGTTAATGATGACTTAACAGATGGAGTGCTGTATTCTAAGTTCAACATGGCAGCTGGGAATTTCAAATGCATGTGGCATAAAGTTCTACCAGCACAGTAATTATGAAATTGGTGTAAACCCGATCCGATTCTGAGATGTGCTCCAGAGTAAAATCTATTCCCTTAACATGAACTAGCCTAGATGTGACTCCAAATTAACAGCAATGTATGCACCTGCTCAATTACTAATAGGGACTGTTAGTTGGGCAACAAAATCTGGCTTTCTAATTGGGTCTCACCCATTGCTCACTACCCAAACATCTTGCTTACCCATCTCCTAAAATGCTGGATTCTAAACTATTCTAAACCAAATTCTAAATCTTCCTACATCCACTTCTCCCACCCATCTGCTCCATAAGCAACTTCTTCCACTGCATCCACTGCCTGCAGGCTGCCAGAAAGAACGCATGACACATGAACGTGGTGGGGGGGGGGGGGGTGGGAGAGGGCAAGTCATTGTCCTGCAGCATTCTCCGTGGATGCACGACAAATGGAAAGTCTGTCTTCTCAGATTCTATGCGGCTTCAAGTCATATGTGATCTGAACCATTTGTATAGCTTTAATGGTACTTCCAAGTAGAGGAATTTAATAATAAAACTATAATGCTGTAAATGGTATGCAACTGTGTTGCATGATCTGCTGCATGATGTCGTCAGTAAACAAGAGATGGCCCAGCCTGAGGCACTACAAATCTTAGTTGGTGACTTTAACCAGGCCTTTGTCAAGAAAACCCAGCCTAACTACCACGACCATGTACCCTGCTATACCAGAGGTTCCCAGCACACTCGATCAATGCTACACCAAGATAAGGAAGCCCTACCGGTCTTTCCTAAGACCATATCTTAGCAAGTTGGATCACCTGGCTATGCTCCTTCTGCCTTCATATAGACAGAGTCTGAAAAGAGAGGATCCTGAGATCAGGACAGCTAGAAATTGGTCACAGAAGGCTGAAGAACAGTTTCTTTAAGTCCGAAGATCCAGATCAATACAGAAGGGGCATGTATGACCTGTGGAAAGCCATCTCCTGGCTAAAGTGGAATTTCCGGATAAAAATATAAACAACAAGGGACACCCGACAGCTGTGGCAGGGCCTAAATGCCATAACCTGCTACTAAACCAAATCCGGTAAAGTACTAGATGGCAAAGCTTTTCTCCCAATGGAGAAAATGCCTTCTACACCTGATTTGATGACAGTTACAACAAAGAATTCCTCCTCTACACCCGCATATCCCCTGATGATCCCATCTTGTCCATATCTGAGGATGATGTGTGTGCTGCCTTCAAGAGAGTGAATCTGAGGAAAACATTCAGCCCGGATGGAGTATCTAGCTGAGTATTAAAAATCTGTGCTGAGTAACTGTGAGAGATGGGAAAATTGACCTAAAATTATGAACATGGAAGAAACTAAAGTTCATCAGTAAAATGGCTGAAACCAGTTCAAACAGGATAAGTTTGGGGCTTAGGATGCAGGAAAGCAGAGTCAGCACGATTAACATAAGAATCTTCTATCCTTTGTGACAAGACCATAGGACTAAGATAAGGAATGGTAAGGTACAATAGAATGTAGGAAGTTGAGGTAGTCTGGATCAGATAAGGGTCTCCTAGCCCTGGACAGAAGTACCAAGTCATACATTTCTAATTAGCTAACCATACACAGATTTATACATATGAAATTAGCCAACCCTAGATAGAATGAGTCAACTCTGCATATCAAGAGACTGTAGCCCCGAGAATCAGGAAGGTGTGAATAAGGACAATGACATGAAGGGACACCGACAGGATACCCCCCCCCCTGGTTCTCCAAGTATACTGAAATTGCACGTAGGCAGGCAGGATTGCCTAATGCCAAACCTCTCCAGCAGGAGGCAGAAGAATGTAAGGGGGAGGGTATTCCTACACTGAAATCAACTGTATAAAAGTTGGGTGAGCCCCAGTGTGTGTGTGTATTCCCAGGGTAAGGGGAAGCACCCAACTTTGCATTGTTGTAGTAATAAATGTTCTTTGTTCTCAATTTTTGTCTCGAGCAATTTCTTTAAAGGTACTTTAATTCCTAACAAATGGGGGCTCGTCCGGGATCACACTCCCTCCACTGACAGAGTACCCCGACGACGAGAGTAGGTGCACCCCGGCTGATTCAGCTGGACTCACGGGCGACGGGTGGCTGGTCAGTGGAAGAAGCGAGTGATATCCGAGAAGAGGCATTGAGAACAAACGGCGGAAGGACGCGCGCTAGAGCAGTACTGCCAGAACTCGGTAAGAGTATTTTACTTGTTCCTAAGTATGGGAATAGCGGGCAGTAGAGATGAGAGTCCTGACACAGGACGTGACCACCAGATAGCTACGTACAGCCCGCTTGGGATGATGTTATCTGAGTGGGGCACAGGAAAGACCCGCGGTAAAGACAAACTAGCGGGCAGTAGAGATGAGAGTCCTGACACAGGACGTGACCACCAGATAGCTACGTACAGCCCGCTTGGGATGATGTTATCTGAGTGGGGCACAGGAAAGACCCGCGGTAAAGACAAACTGACGACGGTCAGGTATTGTTGTAATGAATGGGTGGGATACCCGGTTAAAGGGAGCTCCGTGTACTGGCCAAAATTCGGATCCGAGGATGAATGGATGTGTGAAGCTTTGAACTTATGGCTCTATCAAAACCAGCCAGACAATGTTGAGAGCAGGGAATATGCAGCCTGCTGGCTCAAGGGATCCATTGAACAGCTGGTTTTGAATGAGAAAGAATCCAGGGATAAGAGAGAGGAGGAACCTCTTGTCCCTGAATCACAGGGTTGGGATGTGTTACATTCCCTCCCTCCACCCTATGTTCCTCCTATGCCGGCTCCTATCTTTCCTTCCCCTCCTATGACCTACCCTTCTGCACCTTCCCCACCTCCCCCACCACTAGAGAAGAGAGAAGAGAGCAGGAGTGGTATGATAACTTGCTCACAAAGCAATCGATTACCACCTCTGTTGGCAGGAGAGAGAGGTAACTTTAATTCAGAACAGCGTGAGACTCTTCAGGAAGAAAGGGCAGAACCCTTTGATTCATTTCCCAGGGAGCAGGAACCCAGACCTAATAAGCTAGAAACCAATTGGATGAGACCACTGTGGGAAGTTCCCATGGGAGAGGGTCTCGGTTTCGTAAATGTGCCCCTGACCAGTACTGAAGTGTGTAACTTTAAGAAAGAACTGACCTCCCTGATAGAAGATCCCCAGGGATGTGCCGAACAGTTAGACCAATTTTTGGGACCAAATATATATACAATATAGGGGTCTCGACATAGAATCCCCAGCAGGGGAACAATTGGTACTAACAGGTTTTGTTACCAACTCAGCCCCAGACATTAAGAGAAAATTACAAAAGACAGAAAATTGGCATGAGCAGGGAATAACCCAGCTTCTACAGATCACACAAAAAGCATTTGTCCAGACATCTGAGGATAAGCAGAAAGCAAAGGCTAACATTTTGATGCAAGCAGTTAAAGTAATAGTAGATGAGTAACATGGAAAAGGCAGGGACTGTGTGCCAGCTCCTGAATGTTGGGAGAAGTGCAGGGAGTGGGAGAGTAGAGACCAGAGATAATTTCATAAATCACGACTTCCCCCTTCAGTCACTGACCAATATTGATTAAAATTCATGCTAAAAATTAAATGTCATAAATGATCGTTTTTCAATACTGTAGAATTAGCGAATTTAACTACCAGTTAATTCCAATTTATGAAATAAATTGTATTTAAATGTGATTTTGCACAGGGAGTACCTGAGAGTTGAGTGATGTTATAACATTTGCAGGGAGAAATGTTTGCGCAAATAGGGTGAGTTCTATACATCTTAACTTTAAGTGTATGTGAGATAAAGAAAGGATCTGATGTGTAAAGTGGCTGGTTCAGCCAGTTGAAGCAGGAGTGTGCATGTCCCTTTAAGTGCACTGTGGCACTTGAAATTGAGGCTTCAGGCTCTTGTCTTGCAGTTAGAGGTATGGAGCCCTATCAAATACATTTCTTCTACACATTCAGCAGTCAAGGTCCGTGAGTTTAAAGATCACCCACCTCTGGAGAATAAAGATACCTCTGGGGATTCCTATGGGGATTCCTATAAGTTTAATCATTCATTTCTCTGGTGCATTTTCCTCCGGAGTGAAATTAATGCCTCAGCACAATTTCTCTGTATTGCCGCTGTTATTTAATTCATGATAACTTTCCCCCATTCATCAGGTTTATATTTAAATCCGGTAGTGCGGAAGTTACATTGTAAATAATCACGGAGGTAAATCCTGCGCAACTGGATTCAGCTTAATGGAGAAATAAACCTGCGAACTGGTCTATGGTGGTGTGTGAGTACTGCAATAGGTGGAATATGATTTAAATTGGTGGCATTGTTCAGAACAATTGGGTGCATAAGAATAATAATATCATTGAGAACTCACAGATCTTGTACCAGATGCTATTCAGTACATCTTGACTTAAGGACTGGAGAAATTGGCATGTTAGAATGAGATTGGCATGGTACCAATATTTCTTGATTCAATAATGACTCCACAAGCTCCAGGATTCATGCAGCAGAACTTTTAAGTGGAATATAATAGAAACTAGCCTGTACTTAAATTATTGTGTGTGCAATCTTCATAACAACATCTTTTAACTTTTTTTTTGGTGCCTGTTTTACAGACTGTTTTAAATAAGGCCAGCTCCTGTGAGCTGTGGCACAAGGCATTTTACTTAAGGCAGAACTAAAGGTTGAATATGTTTCAAGTTCTCTTGCAGGGGCTCTTGTGCTGCAATGTCTGTTATGTACTCACTCTAACAAATTGGAGGGTTGTGCCCCATACAGACAAGCAGCTCCAACTGCATTTTAATAAGGTCTAACATATTCAAAACCCATGCAAATATGGTTTGTGTTTCATTTTACAATTTTTACACTAACACAAAGGAAAGTCAGATTGTTATTCATTTTATTAAAATCTAGTGATTGGTTATATGTAAAAGCATGGCAAGAGGATCAACTAAAACCTGCCTGGGATGGTCCCTTCTGTGTACTTTTAATTACAGACACCGCAGTAAGAACAAGAGAGAAAGGCTGGACCCACATTCAAAGAATTAATGACAAAGTGCCATAATGTTACAATTTTATTCGTTTTTTTTAATGGTTTATTCAGTTTTGTGTATTTTATTGCTGTTTTCAATGAGCTTTACATTTATCATGGTTTATTCAGTTTTGTGTATTTTATTGCTGTTTTCAATGAGCTTTACATTTATCGTGGTTTATTCAGTTTTGTGTATTTTATTGCTGTTTTCAATGAGCTTTACATTTATCGTGGTTTATTCAGTTTTGTGTATTTTATTGCTGTTTTCAATGAGCTTTACATTTATCGTGGTTTATTCAGTTTTGTGTATTTTATTGCTGTTTTCAATGAGCTTTACATTTATCGTGGTTTATTCAGTTTTGTGTATTTTATTGCAGTTTCCAATGAGTTTGACATTTATTGTGGTTTTATTCAGTTCTTCTTGCATTTTATTGCAGTTTTCAATGAGCTTTACATTTTTTGTGTTTTATTCAGTTCTTATTGTATTTTAATGAGCTTACATGTATTCTTCATTGTTGTTTACTAATTTCTTTGGAATATTGTTCGTTAATGTTTTAAGCCCCCCTGGAATAGGGGCAGCAGAGGTTACAATTCAGCTCCTTTAGAATGTAGACAGGGCATAGATTTAATGTATAGTCATAATGGGTTAACAAGGGATTCCAATACGGACCAGGGGAACTGAACAGCTTTAGTGGAGTACATCTAATTTGTATCTTAGCCTACACAGGTATTAAAGACAGGAGTTTTGAAGCGATAGCACAAAGGACATGGTGGGACAAAGACAGACAGAATGGTAGTCAGGATTGTACATGTAACAGAGAGAGAGAGAGTTAATACATATGCTAATGTACACAGACAGGCTGCAACTCACAAGTTCAATGATACATATGCTAATGTTAGCAGACAAGCTGCAACACACAGTTAAATCACAAGAAACAATCCCCCCCCTGCTTGGTCACTTTTCATCACCCCATGAAAGGGAGCACCAGTTTCCAACAACGTGAGCTGCTTGACACTTTAATATCAGGCTCCAAACAGCCTTCGGAGATCGGTGGCCCTAGGGTTCGGGGCTGAAGAGGACATCAGATACGAGCCACAATCAAACGGAACCGCCTGACTACTGCTACTCGTTCGCTGCTGAAGGCAGCGCTTCTCATAGACTGCTACTCGTTCGCTGCTGAAGGCAGCGCTTCTCATAGACTGCTACTTGTTCGCTGCTGAAGGCAGCGCCTCTCACAGACTTCGTCGGGACAACACTTACAAAGGTCGTGTGCTTCAAAGACACTGCTTCAATATTTCAACGTATGGGATGGACTAGACTCTTTACTGAGAACTGGAGCCTGATACTCCAAACCCTAATAAGCAGCTGGACTCACTCCCCTGACCTTCATGGTGCTCCCCTACCTAAAGACTTTACACAGGTGTTACAATTCGGTTATTGACCAACTGGGTAAAACTACACCTTACACTTGAAAGATCAGTGTTACTGATCTAAAAGAAAAGTGAGGAAAGGGGGGGGGGGATCAGTCACACTGACACTAGTAACCAAAGATCAGTAACACTGATCATGGTGAAAGATCAGTATTACTGATCTAAAAGAAAAGTGAGGATTGTGAGAGATGGGAAAATTGACCTAAAATTATGAACATGGAAGAAACTAAAGTTCATCAGTAAAATGGCTGAAACCAGTTCAAACAGGATAAGTTTGGGGCTTAGGATGCAGGAAAGCAGAGTCAGCACGATTAACATAAGAATCTTCTATCCTTTGTGACAAGACCATAGGACTAAGATAAGGAATGGTAAGGTACAATAGAATGTAGGAAGTTGAGGTAGTCTGGATCAGATAAGGGTCTCCTAGCCCTGGACAGAAGTACCAAGTCATACATTTCTAATTAGCTAACCATACACAGATTTATACATATGAAATTAGCCAACCCTAGATAGAATGAGTCAACTCTGCATATCAAGAGACTGTAGCCCCGAGAATCAGGAAGGTGTGAATAAGGACAATGACATGAAGGGACACCGACAGGATACCCCCCCCCCTGGTTCTCCAAGTATACTGAAATTGCACGTAGGCAGGCAGGATTGCCTAATGCCAAACCTCTCCAGCAGGAGGCAGAAGAATGTAAGGGGGAGGGTATTCCTACACTGAAATCAACTGTATAAAAGTTGGGTGAGCCCCAGTGTGTGTGTGTATTCCCAGGGTAAGGGGAAGCACCCAACTTTGCATTGTTGTAGTAATAAATGTTCTTTGTTCTCAATTTTTGTCTCGAGCAATTTCTTTAAAGGTACTTTAATTCCTAACATAACTCACCAAGGAATTCACAGTTATGTTCAATATCTCACTCCAGCAGGGTGTAGTACCCACCTGTTTCAAACAGATGTCAATCATATTGGTTCTCAAGAAGAGTGTCATAAGCTGCCTTAACGACTATCAACTATTAGCACTTACATCAACAGTGATGAAATGTTTGGAAAGGCTGGTGATGAAGTATATTAGCTCCTGTCTGAGCGGTGACATGGATCCATTCCAGTGTGCCTAATGCAGTAACAGATCTATGGCAGATGCCATTTCACTGGTTCTTCACAAAGCCCTTAAACATCTGGACAGCAAAGATGCATACATCAGGATGCTCTTCATCGACTACAGTTTGGCATTTAACACCATCATCCCCTCAAAATTGATCAGAAAACTCCAAGGTCTGAATATTAACATCCCACTGTATTATTGGATCATGGATTTCCTCACCTCCAGACCACAATCAGTGAAGATTAATAAGAACTTCTCCACAATCTCTATCAGTACTGGAGCACCACAGGGCTGTGTTCTTAGCCCCCTGCTCTACTCATTTTACACCTTCATCTATGTGGCTTTGTACTACAATGACACCATCTACAAATATGCCAACGATACCACAGTAGTGGGTTGTATAAAGGAAGGGGATGAGTCAACATACAGGATGGAGACTGAAAACTTGGCTGAATGGTGCACAAACAACAACCTTACACTCAATGTCACCAAAACAAAGGAGCTGATTGTTGACTTCAAGAAATGAAAGGCAGAGGTATACAATCCAATGATCATTGAGGGCGATCAGAGGGGGAGTGGGTGTGCAAATTTAAGTCCTTGGGAGTCATTATCTGAGAGGATCTTTTCTGGACCCAACACACCAATGGCATTGTGAAGAAAGCATGTGAGCACCTCTACTTCCTCAGGAGTTTGCAGGGGTTTGGTATGACACAGAAACGCTGACAAATTTTTATAGAGGTGTGGTGGGAAGTATTTTGAGATTCCCAGAGAACAGCGATTTCTAAAGAGAAATGGAACGGAGTAAAGTATCCAAGAAAACGGGGTCTTAGAAAGAGAATCTATGAGGACCTGGAAAATCTCAGGATGTAGCGACCTGAGAGAGCCTCTGCTTCCTCAGGAGTTTGCAGAGGAGCTAGTGGAGTTGTTCAAGTGAACCGGTATGGACTTGAAGGGCCGACATGGCCTGTTTCCATGCTGTAAACGGTTATATGGTTATGGTTATATGGCTGCATCATGGCTTGGTATGGGAACACCAATACCCCGGAGCATAAAGCCCCCCAAAAAGTAGTGGACACAGCTCAGGACATCACACGCAAAATCCTCCCCACTACTGAGTACATTAACAGGGAACACTTCTCTCACAGCAATCAAATACCCACACCAACCAGTATATGCTCTGTTCTCACTGCTGCCATCAGGAAAGAGGTATATGTGCCACAAGACACACACCACAAGGTTCAGGAACATTATATCTGGTTTTATCTGCACCTACCCCTCCATCATCAATGACAAACCTAATCAGAAATTCATTGAAGGGACTTTTACTTGCGCACTTTTTTTGATTTTCTTTTTGTTCTCCCTATATTGCACAGTTTGCTTACATTTGTTATCTGTTTACTGTTCTTTTATTTGTTTACATGTTTACACTCTGTACAGTTTATTTTTCATTGCAAATTAGTGGTAATTCTGCTGCGCCCACAGGAAAAAGTAATCTCGGGGTATATGTGATGTCATGTATGTACTCTGACAATAACTGTGAAATCTGAAATCAGCTGAAATATTCTGGCAATTTATGATGCAATGTCAACATCTGAAGCTAGAACGATGCATAATTTTCTGTGCAGAGCTGCCCAGCAGTTTAATAACATTGGGAAATTAAAATAACCCACTTTTAAACATGTTTTGAGCACAATTAGAATTATAATTTTGATTCCCTTATGCAGACTTCAGAAAGCTGTGGGATAATCACTGTTAAAGATAATACTTGCTTGTTGATTCATCCTGTATGCCATTTGCATTTTCCATTAACTGAAGTGATTAGATTGCGCAGCCTTTTAGAGATCTTGAGTCATAATTCTAGCAACGTAAATTCTCTACTTGGATACCAAATATTGCAATCAATTTGCCCACCAGAACATTTCACAATATTCATTCTAAAGTGTTGGAAGCACACTCATCTATTAAAACATGGTTCCATGATTTGAATCAAAATAAATTATTTCCAATTGTAAGTGATTTTATTTTGTGTGGTGATTATATTTTTGCAATATGGATATTAAGGCTTTCATGTTTGTTTGTCTCTGTCTATCCTTCAGCCTGAAAACCACAGAATCCCTCCCTAAATTCTTATTTTACAGCTTTGAAAATATATTTGGCTCATCGACATTAGTTGGGCATACATAGCCTGAGATTATTTTCATAAAATACACCCCACGCTTCTGCAGTCATCTGTCTCTCTTCCTTCTGGCCCATTTTGAAATTCTATTTCATTTGCCATGTATCCTCCTTTAGTTTTGTGTCTTCCCCCCCCCCCCCCCCCCACCTGCCCCCCATGAAGTAGCTTGCAATGTTGTTCTTTCTGCTGCTATATTAAATCATTGCTGAGAAACAATAATTATAAAGTGATGCAACAACCCATAAAACTATGCAGGAAAAAGCAAAATCTTGTAATGATAAAGAGGAGCCGCCAGGGAGACATGTTGGGGAGAAAAGCTAATGGTGAGGCCAGGTTTGAAATGCTAACACAGTCAGGATGCCTGAATTGCTGAAACAGCTAAAGAGGGCAGGCTGGTGCTGAATACCAACTTCATAGTATTCTCCATGGTAACAGATAAAGAACTGTTTTCAAAGATACTGCCAGCATCTGCCCTAAATAGCAATATTGATGAGAAATAAATTGTTGACAATGTGATTAGCATTAATCTCACAACTCTGAGAGGAAAATATATTTTGCACTTTGTTATTTCAGAGTGAAATTTTAGTATAAAATGGAGTAAAGTCAAAGGTTTTTAAAGTTAAGAAGTGAACAGTAATTTGGTGCTTTTGACAGCTGCAGCCTAACATTTCTGTAGTCCCACTGGAAACTTCAGCTGAACTGGTCCTGGAGACCTGATTATAATTTTCTCTTTCATACACGTTTTCTGCCCAGAAAGAGGAAGCTTGTCCGAATATTGACTGCAAATAATACAAATGCGTATCAGTATTATGCAGACAAATAAAATTATTCTTAACCATTGGTTTGAATCATTGACAAAAGGATTGTCTTTCAATCACCAGAAGATATTCACATTTTGCAATGAATATGGCATAAAGGCCAAAACAAGGATCTCTGAATTAGCTCCATTAATGTTGATAAAAGTGCAATCCAGGTTGACAATTAGATGGTTGTCCCTGCATCCACTATCATTGGTTCAAAATATCTTATTTAGTGCTACTGTTCAAGCGAAATTCACATTAACAAGCTCAGTAAATTGTCTGCTTGATTACATGTGCCATGTACTTCCTCAAGGCAACAATTTGGTGAAGAATCCAGCCTGGCTCCCAATTTAGTATTAGTACAGCAGGCCAGTTCCTTGAAGAAGGACTCAGGCCCAAAAACATCAGCAATATGCAGCATCTTTGTCTCCTATGGATGCTGAAAGACCAGCTGAGTTCCTCCAGCATTGTGGTGTGTTTTTGGTAAAATTACAAAGTATGCAGACTTTTGTGTTTCACTCAGACCAGTTTCTATGCTTACTAGAAAGTCGTAAACATCATTGGGTATAAAGATGCATAATTCTTATTTATGCCTTACTGAAAGTTTCCTCAACCCTTTTTAACAGAGCTGTTGAATCTTTCATACCAAACATACAAAAAGTGAAACCCAGAAATTCTGATAATTGAACTAAGACTCCATTTTCACTCTAAGTTGAAGAAAAATTAGAACAAAAATCTCTGGAGAGAAATAAAATCACTCACCTTCCCTTCAATGTCTCTGAATTAAAATCATGATCAAGTATTGCCAGAGAATTTTATTCCCTCAGTCTTCCTGCATGGGTACACCTCAGAATAGTTTTAATTTAGTAAAGCCACTGGACCAACAGTTCTGCGTTTCCACTTTTTTTCCCACGAGGCCACCAACATACCAGTACAAAAGAAATGCCCAATAATAGGGAAAATGACTACCTACTGCTGGCTCCAAAATCATCCATCATGAAGTGCTTTGAGAGCCTGATCATGGCTCACATCAACCCTAGCCTCACAGCCAGCCTTATCCCACTTCAATTTTGCTATTGTCCAAATAGATCCATAGCAGAGACCATCTTCCTGGCCATCCTCCTCTGCCTTGAAACACATGGACACCAAGAACACTGATGTTTAAGAAAGATAATAGGGAGAATCCTGGGAATTATAGACCACTGAGCCTTATGTCCGTAGTGGGCAAACTATTGGAGAGGATTCTTAGAACAGGATTTATGTGCATTTAGAGAAGCATAGTCTTTTCAAAAATAGTCATCATGGTTTTGTGAGGGGTAGCCATGCCTCACAAACATGTTGAACTTTTTGCAGAGGTGACAAAATAAAATGATGAAGATAAGGTGTGGATGTGGCATATATGGATTTCAGTAAAGCGTTTGAAAAGGTAGGCTCATTCAGTCATTGAGGCATGGAACTTGGCTTTGTGGATTCAGAATTGGCTTGCTTTTAGAAAGTAGAGGATGGGAGTATATGAAATGTATTCTGCATGGAGGTCAGTAACTAGTTTCATTCCTCAGAGACCCCTGCTCTTTGTGATTTTTATAAATGACATTAATTAAGAAATGGAGCGATGGGTCAATAAGTTTGTAGATGACATGAAGATTGGTGGTTTTGTAATAGTGTAAAACGTTATCATTGGTTACATTAGGACATAGATAGGTTGCAGATGTGGGCAGAGAAATGCCAGATGGAGATCAATCAAGATAAGTGTGAAATGCTCTTTAGAAGATCAAACTTAAAGGTGGGGTACATGGTTAATGGGAAGATCTTTAACAGTGTGGAAGAACAGAGGGACCTTGGGGTCCAAATCCATAGATCACTCAAGATTGCCACACAAGTTGATGGTTTGGTTAAGAAGGTTTGGTATGCTGGGCTCACTAGTCGGGGCATTGGTTCAAAGGTCATGAGGTAATGCTGCATCACTACAAAACTCTAGTTAGACCATACTTGGAATATTGCATTCAGTTCTTGTCACCTCATTACAGGAAGAATGTAAAAGCTTCAGAGAGGGTGCAGAGTAGATTTACCAGGATTTTGCCCGAAATGGAGATAATTTCTTATGAAGCAAGGTTGACAGGTAATCTTAGGAGCGACAAAGGATAAGAGATAACATAATGGAGGTACATTGGATTATGAGAGGCATAGATGGGGGTGGGGGGGTAGCCAACACCTTTTTTCCTGGAGTGACAAACAAATATCAGAAGACATCTGTTTAAGGTAGAGGAGGAATGTATACGGGAGACATCAGGGGTACTTATTTCATTCTGTGAGTGGTGGGTGCCTGGATTGGATTGCTGGAGTCAGTAGTGGAGACTGGTACAAAAGTGACATTGAAAATTCTCTTAGACAGGCACATGGGTATAAGAAAAATGGAGATTTATAGAAGAATTAGATTGTTACAGAGTAGGTTTACATAGGTCAGCACAACATCATGAGCTCCAGGGCCTGTTCTGTGCTGTAATGTTGTTTGTTTCATGTCAAACTACTGCTCAATGACTATATCCCTACTTTTGTATGATAGTCCCTCTTAAGCACTTTCCCACATTTAGAATCTAAGCATTACTGCCTCCTCATGACCTCTCCTGCAAATGGATCCTTGACTTCCTGTCTAACAGACTGCAATCAGTAAAGAGTTTAATGTCGTCTCCTCCATGATCACACTCGAAACTGGTGCTCCTCAAGGATGTGTACTCAGTCCTATACTTATACTCCCTCTACAGTCACAATTTCCCAGCCAAATACAGTTCCAAATCCATCTTCAACTTTGTTGATGACTCAATAGTCATTGCCTGGGCATCAAATAATGACAAAATGGAATAAAATAGACAGGAGATTGAAAGACTAGGGGCATGGTGCCAAGATAATATCAGCATTGATAAGACATATGAGATGATCATAGACTTCAAGTGGGAGTAGATCCCACATTGACCAAATTATTCTGACATAAAAGTCAAAGAAAACACCCAACACTTCCACTTTTTAAAGACTAAAAAAGCTCAACATACCCAACAACGTCAACAACATCTGCAGGTGCACAGATAAAGCATACTTGCTGGACGCATTACTATGCTGCTCTGCTCAAGATCAGATGGAGCTGTGGAAGGAAGTGAAATTAAGGCAATCCATCCCTCCCTCCAAAGACTTAATCAACATTCTCCCATTGCCTAGGAAAAGCAGCCAACAGAGTGAAACATTCATCGGACATACTCTCTCTGCCTCCCATCAGCCAAAAGGCTTGAGTATAAAATCACAAACTAACAAGTTAAAGACATTCCCCCCCCCAAACCCCCCGAAGACATCCAACTCCTGAACGAACCCTGCGACAATGCTTTCATGCTGCCCTTGCCTGGTGTGAATTGATCATTTATTTTTCAATTCCAAATCAATACTCTATAATTGTGCTCTTGCCCTTTGACTTTATATATGTGTATGCTATATTTGAGTTGACCTGTTAGACTGCTCACAGAAGACCCTTCTTCCTGTACAAGGTATAATGTAAACTTAAGCACTGGCCACTAGTTCCCCTTTTGTTTATACAGCACCATTTGTACATATCAGCATCTATTAAATTATTACTGGCAGGAAAGCTATAATGTACTAAGGATGTAGTGCCACAAAGGAGAGCAAATAATTGATCCTGCCTACTGGCAAAAAAAAAGGAAAGGAAATTATTCTGCAAGTTAACAATAGGAGCTTCTGACTTTGCAATTTAAAAAAAAATCCTGTTTATAAAGGCCCACAAAAAGTAAAAACAATGACTAAATGACAATTTGACATGGTTAGCTTTTACATATGTGATAAACCCAAAAATATTGATGGCTGTTTACAATCTAATTGGTGGGTATGAACAATGAATCTTTGTCTGTGTGCAGTTAAACAAAATAGACATGAAGGATAGAACATAGAACATTTACAGTACAGGCCCTTCGGCCCACAATATTGTGCTGACCTATATAAACCTGTTCAAGAAACTAAAACTTCCCTACCTCATAACCCTGTATTTTACTTTCATCCATGTGCCTGTTTAAATGTCCTTTAAATCTCCCTGTTGTACCAGCATCCACTACCACCCCTGGTAACACAGTCCAAGCACACAACACTCTCTGACTTCTTACCTAAACATTCCACCCCTCACTTTGTACAGATGTCCTCTGTTGTTTGCTATTCTTATCCAGGATAAAGATTAAGGCTGCCTACTCGATCCATGACTCTCACATATACAGAATAATATTTATTTGTATACAGTATACGAATTCTTGTCCTGCATTTGTATTGTTTGTCTGTATGTATGTGTGTTATGTCTGGCTGTGTGTCTGCATGTTTTGTACTGAGGATTGGAGAATCCTATTTCATAGGGTTGTACTTGAGAAATCAGATAACAATAGATTTAAGACCGGGGTTCGAATCCTGTGCTGTCTGTAAAGAGTTTGTACGTTCTCCCCATGGCTGTGTGGGTTTTCCATGGGGGTTCTGGTTTCCTCCCACACTTCAAAACATGCCAAGGGTTGTAGGTGAAATGGGTGTAACTAGGCGGCACTGACTTATGGGTGAAATGGCCTGTATATTAAAAAAAAAATTAAAAACTAATCTTGATTTGACTTGCCCTTTCATGAGATTAAAAATTCTATCTCTGCTCATCTTGCCTAATAAGAAATGTTCTCCAATCCAGACAATGTCTTGGTAAATCTCCTCTGCACCCTCTCTATAACTTTGACATCCTTCATGTTATGAGGTAACCAGAACTGGCCTCAATATTCCAGATATGATCTAACTAGAGGTTTATAGAACTGCAACATTATGCCTCAATTCATGAACTCAATCCCCAAACTACTGAAGGCCCACATTATCATTAATCTTCTTAACCACCCTTATCAACCTGCATGGCAACCTTGAGAGATTTATGTATTTGGGAACCAAGGTCCCTCTGTTCTTCCACACTGTTAAGAATCCTGCCATTAACCATGTACTCTGTTTTCAAGTTTCACATTCCAAGATGTATCACTTCACACTTATCGGATTGAACTCCCTTTGCCATTTTCTACCCAATTTTGCATCCTGTCTATATCCTGTTGTAGCCTATGACAACTTTCTATACTCTCCATAACACCTTCAATTTTAGTGTCAGCTGATTTTATTGATCAATTTTATTGATCCATCCCTCAACTTCTTCATCCAGGTCTTTTATAAAAATCACACAGAGCACTGGTCCCAGAATAAATCCCTGAAGAACCTCACTAGTCATTGCCCTCCAGGCAGAATATGTTCTATCCATTAGCACTCTCTGCTTTCTAGAGCCAAGCCAATTCTAAATCCACAGAGTCAAGGTTTCATGGATCCTATGCCTCATGACTTTGTGAATGAGTCTACCATGGAGCACCTAGTCAAATGCCTTAGTAAAATTTATATTACCATATCTACCAACCTACCTCCATCAATATATTTTATTACTTTCTCAAAAAATTCAACTAGGCTTGTGATACATGACCTACCCTTGTAAAAGCACGCTGACTATCTCTGAGAAGACTATTCTTCTCTAAATGCCCATAAATCCAGTCACTAAGAATCTTCTCCAATAGTTTGCACACCACTGGCGTAAGACTCACTTGTCTATAATTCCCAGAATTCACTCTATTAACTTCTTTAAACAAGGGTTTGACATTTAGTATTCTCCAATCCTCTGGTATGTGGCCTATGGCCAGGAAGGACACAAAGATCATTGCCAATGCCCCAGCAATCTCTTCTCTTGCTTACATTTTCAACCTGGGTATATCTCATCTGGTCCCATGGACTTATCAATCCCAGTGCTTTTAAGATGATCCAGCATTTCCACTTTCTTTACCTCAACACAATCTAACATATACACTTGTTCTATTCTGGCCTCACTTTAACCAAGGTATGTCACACTGCTGAACACTGAAGCAAAGTATGAATTTAGGACCTCCCCTATCGCCTTCACCTCCAGTCACATGACTGCATCCTTTATCCTTAAGCGGCCCTACTTTTACTCTCATCTGCTTTTCATGTCTGCATAGAATACCTGAAAGCTTTGTCACTCCTTAGTGTTTTCTTTAAGTTGTGACGTACTTCTGAGGTTAAAGCTAGAATATAACTATTTTAAAGGCAGTGTATTTTGTAGTGCACAGTATGTTTGATCCCACAAACAATGTATTTTCATTCAACTTCACAAGTGCATACATTCAGGATGTCCCAGTAGCAAAAATTGAACACCATCACACTGAGCACTGATGCACCTCAGGACTGTGTTCTCAGCCTGCTTTTGTTCATGCTGCTGACCCATGGCTGCATCATCTGATCCAGCTCCAACAGTGTCAGCAAGATTGCAGACAACACAATAATAGATGGCCCCATCAGAAACATCAATGAGTTGCATTACAGAGAAGAAATGGAAAATCTCATGATATGACTTGAGAGGAACAAACTGAGTCTCAGCATGGACAAGACTCATTGAGGACCTGAGGCAGACCAGGAATGACCTTCCTCCACAACATATCAACAACACTGTAGTAGAGAGATTGGAGAGTACCAAGTTCCTTGGAGTTTACTTAACTAGTGACCCATCATGCACATACATTTCTTCATTTGTCAGGAAGGCACAACGGTGACTGTACTTCCTGAGAAAACTGAAGTGGTCAAGGCTACCGGCCACCATTATGTCAACGTTTAACAAGATCTCTATTGAGAGTGTCCCGGCCAGCTGCATCATAGTGCAGTGTGGGTTGCTGCAGTGAAATGGATGGGAGGTTAATCCACAGGACCTTAAGGGTGGCAGATAGGATCACTGGAGTCTCCCTCCTCACCATCAAAGTGATCAACCAGGATCATTGTCCGAAGAAGGCAAAATAAAATCATTGAGGACCCCTTCCAACCCCGCACACAGCTTCTTTCAACTGCTCCTATTGGGAAAGAGATACAGGAGTATCTGAGGCCACAGAACCATTCTGAGGAACAGCTTCTTCCCATGGGCAGTGCACAACCAAAGGAGCTGATCACACTAACCATCCGAGATGCTCATATTTATGAAGCGATATTTATTTAGTTATTTGTATATACAAATACTTGTCCTGCATATGTAGTGTTTGTCTGTATGTGTGTTATGTCTGGTTATGTGTCTGTATGTTTTTCAATGAGGACCAGAGAATGCTGTTTCATTGGGAAGTACTTGTAAAATCCGATTACCATAAAATTGACTTGACTTGTGTAACTTTAGAGATTTTAGATGAATGCAACAACTCTGACAGCCTTGTGTATGAATATTTGGTCTGGATTCAAGCTTACATATAGACAACTGGAAAGTGCAGGTCACAACACTGGTAAAGTTCTCTTCACCTAGCATTAGAGTATGTGTTGCTAGAACACCAATAAAAATACTCTCAACAAGAAAAGTGTTCTTAAACCATCTTTTATGAAAAGAGCAACAACAGAACATTCAATTGCTTGTCCTGGACAGATCAGATTCTGCCTGATTGTTAAGAAGCAGCTTGTTAAGTGGGGATGAACAGAGGGACCTTGGGATCCAAATCCATACTTCTCTCAAGGTCACCGCTCAGGTTGTTAAGATAGTTAAGAAGGCCTATGGGATGCTGAGCTTCATTAATGAGGGATTGAGCTTAAGAGCCATGAGGTCATGTTGCATCTCTACAAATCTCTGATGACAGCACACTTAGAGTGTTGTGGTCAATTCTGATCACCTCATTATAGGAAGGATGCAGAAGCTAAGGAGAGGGTGCAGAGTAGATTTACCAGGATATTGCCTAGATTGGAAAAAAATATATCTTATGAGGCAAGGTTAGCAGAACTGGGACCTTTCTTTTTGGAGTGCAGGCGGATGAGAGGCAGTCTACAAGATTCTGAGAGGCCAAGATAAGGTGGATGACCAGCGCCTTTTTCCCAGGAGAGGAATAGTAAACATCTCTGCAAAATTAAGGGAGGAAAGTTTAGGGGAGGTATCAGGGGTAAGTATTTTATGCAAAGATTTGTGGGTGCCTGGAATGCCTTGCTGGGGATGGTGGTGATTAAAAAATTAGGGGCATTTAAAAGAATCTTATTCAGGGACATGGAGGAAAGAAAAATAGAGGGTAATGAGGTAGGAAGGGTTTAGTACTTTTTTTGATAGGTGTATATAGGTCAGCACAACATCAAGGGCCGAAGGGCTTGTACTGTGCTGTAATTTTTAATGTTCTATTCAATGATTGTCACCTTAAGTATTTCCTAACTCTATCATGACTATGGCTGAAGAGACAAATATTCACATACTCGCTGACAGCTTCGCTCAAACCCATTTGGCAGAATGCACTCATTGGCATGTATTGCTCCAGGCCTGGTATTCGGTGCTTATGTAAGCCATGAGAATACCTTACCACACAGACCATTGCAGTTCAAAAAGACTTTCCACCACCTCCTTAAGAATAAATAGGAATGGGTGAAATTGTTATTAACTTTTTTTGCAATTGCCTTAATCTAAGAAAGAATTAAACAATACAATCTACCACTAACTCAACTAAGCCAGACAGTAATAATTTTGTAATGCAGCCTTGACATTCTTTAATGTCTAACTGGATCAATTATGTCACTTTTAAATATAGCTAATCCATGACTTAGGATCACCCAACTGTCAAAACTTTCAAGCAATTATCTTTTTTACATGTTTCAGAAGTTCAGATATATTCAAAATATTCTAAAAGCTTAAAAATATTCCCATTATTAAAACATTTATGAAGTATATAATATAAAGAGAAGAATAAAGGAATAAACATCAAATTAGCATTAAAAAAGATCAAACATTGCAAATTACCCAAAACAACTTTTCTTGCTTACACACACTCCTCTTCAGTCAAATGAATGCACTGAGCTTCATCAGGTCAAACCAGTTTGAGTTTCATTGGGCAAAATACCCAATACAGTTACTCCCCGATTTACGACCATAATTGGTACCAAAGGATCGGTTGTTTCTCAAAATAGGCATGTCAGAATTTTGCCCGCACGTGTGGAGTACTGAAGTCTTAAAGCAAATTTTTAATCAAATCTTTCTTTCGTCGTAGATTTGACAATAACAACTTAAAGCTTACTGAATTTGACGATCACTTTTGGAGATTCTTTCCACATTCTGGTCCAAACTTACATTTGTTAGTCAATGCCCTGTGATCCGTAGGCTGGGCGTGGATACCTTAATTCCTGTGTGCATGCGTGAGTCTACAGTTGGAGCATGCATGACAGTTAAGCGCCCTAACGATATTGAATTCACCCCCTTAATTCTCACGCATGCACCAACCGAACTCCAATATGTTAACCCACTGTGGATGCGCCAACCGAAGATTTACGCATGTGCACAGGAATCAAGATGGCCACGCCCAGCCTAAGGACCCCGGGACACCGACTAACAAGGTAAGTAGGCAAATTTTGGCTCTTACATGCCCTGTTATAGTTTGTCAAATACAACATAAACCGCGTATATATTTTGTTCTTATATATATATTTTTAAAATTGACATCCTTGGAAAGTGATATTTTGAGATCTGCTGGTGGTTAAGGGAACAAATTGAAAGGAGAGATGTTTCAACCATCCCTTGTTTGAGGAAGTGTTTTGAATGTTATTTTCCACTTACCAATCCAAGCTTGTTTTCTATGTCTTGTTGAATATGAGTTTGAGGTACTTCATGATCTGAGGATGTGACAGAAAATTTGATTATCATTCAATCCAGAATGAGCATTTCCTTTTCGGCACTGTGGTAGATGAAAGAAGCAGTTAAAAAAAGGCTGTCATGAAAATTCTCCTTGTTGAACATTTATTATCCAAGAGCTAAGCTGATTGCGATCCAATAATTACTACCATCTTTCATTGTGAGGTGTTTTACTTCAGCCATTGTTGATGTTTCCCCTGATTGTCTCCAATTTTATTTGTGCTTCTTAATGTTTGATTCAAGGGCAGTCACTCCTGACCATTGAAGTTCAGCACATGTTCATGTTTGGACCAGGGCTATATTGAAATCTTCATAGAATGAAACAAACATTGATGGGAAGATTATAGGTAAATGTAGTGGAAGGCACTATCAACTCAATTTCTAAAACTCCACGTATGAATGCGAACAGGTCAATGAATCAACAGATTGAGTCTTGATGAAGTGTTCTGACTTGGAACTCACCAAACTTTACCTCCCACTAATGCTGCTTAGATAATTGTGTTCTTCCTGCAATTAGGTTTTGGACTTGATCATACTTTTTTGAATAGGATTTGAAGGTCTAACCTTGCACCATCAGATGGATGCCCATTGCTGGAGCAGCAGGTGAACTGGTTGACCAGAATCATGACTGGCTTTGGACACACGTGTTCAGCAATTCTGATGGAACTTTGTTAGGTGCCAGAAGCTTTGCTTTAGCCATTGTTTACAACATGGGAGAAGAGAATAAAATTGACTGATTACAGAGTTTCACAGTATCGAAAATCTTAGGATACAGCCAAGATGAGACATTCACTTGGCAGTTTTGACTGCAGATCTCTGCAGGTACTTTAGCATTATCACTGCCCCCTTCAAGATTAAAGAACCTTTTTGGCTCAAAATGTTGACCATTCTTTTTCTCCCACTAATCCTACTTGATGCGCTGACTTCTGCAAGCAGATTGTGTTTGGCTTCGGATTCCAGCAATCTGCTGCGCATCTCCAATCCTTTAGTTGTGTGTTAATTCAGCTTGGCTTTGTAGGAAGCACATTGCTTCCATTACTTCACACAGATGCCACCCTCTGTTGTAACTTCACCTTATGCCATGAAAGATAACTCAAGAAATACTGACAGATAGTCACAAAAGTTTGATTGTGATGCTAAGTTTCCTCAGGAAGGAAATTTGTCACATGTGCTTGGTGGCATTCACACCTCATGATTGAGGTGTCCTTGTCAGACAACTGGTTGTGGAATTTGCCACTCAGAAGAAGATCCAAATATTTCCTGAGAATAGTTAGGGACTAGCTGACATCCTGAGAATAAATGAAGAAGATAAATTGAGTACTGCCCCTTCTAGTTGGTGATAGATATTACAATGTCACTGTTCAAACTCTCACACAGATTGTTTGTGTTCAGCCTGTGAGATGTGCTGCAATGTAAAATTCTCTTTTATCTCATCAGCTTCTATTTTCTTGGTTTATTTTGTTATGATCATTACTCATTCTCTTTCTCGGCACCTTTTTCCAAAGGCTATTTCTCACAATGGAGGTTAACTTGCTTTTTGCTTTGACTTTGTGGGTTCAGGAATGACTGATGATGCTATTGTGAGAAAACAAATCACAGGCTCTTCCAAAGATGGCACAGGGGGTTTGAGTGAGGTGGTGTGCTGCTCTCATCACCTAGCCAGGGCAACTGGCTGCTCCCGATCCATTCCAATATTAAAAAAAGGACATATTTTGAATTTAGGGGTACTTTTTAGGCAGTTCAATTCATTTGTACAGTACCTAGCAGAAGACATATTTCTGAGTAGTGTGGCAGAAAAAGCATTGATGCTCCAGCAACCTTAGTTCAAGCCTCTGATTTAGGTTGAAGCTGGGTTGACCTTTCATCTTTAAAAAAAAAGATATTTGTCAGCTTTAGCAATTTTGCATGGCTGGCTTGTGTGCTTTACTTGTATTTCAACCCATAATGCACATAATAAGCTGTGTAATTCTATTACGTATTAACACAATGCAAGGCTACTTGGCCTTTTTAAAGAGGTAACAATGGAGGGTACCTAGTGGTCGCTAATACAGTGTCTGAATGAACGCCCTGTCTTTTACTGGTAATTTATCATGTCGGAGTAGTGGATCATCCCTGTAAACACATCAACTGGGGTTTGCTGTTCCATGGCAAACTGCCAGCAGTTATTTGTACAAGTTCCATCAAATTAGTGATCTAGTGATTTGTAAGCTAACCCTGAAATGCCAAACTTCTGGGACATGTCTGCTGAATATTTTATTACATCTTTTTGAGATAGGAGTTACTGTACCTGAGAATTTCCTGACATTTAGTTTTTATCTGGGGTGAAGACCCCTTTAGAGTCCATCTTCCCCAGAACTCAGCTGTCATTCTTATTTTATTATGGTGAGCTTAGTGATATTTGACTATCTGAAACGATTAAACCCCTTCTTTTAGTGCTTGTGTTTTACGGCAGGTTGACTCTGATTGATTCCCTCTTAACCTTGAAAATCTTTTCTTTCAAATAATCCTCTCTTCCTATTCGAGATTCCTTTCTTGTGCATAAATACACAAGATTTATCATCTTTTGCTTGCCTTAAAACCATACAAATGAGCAACACTAAATTGGCACCCCCAGCTGTAAGATAAAGAGAATCAAAAGAGAGTCCCTTTAAAGTGACTGTACATTCATGCCCTGTGCTCCCGTAATTTCTACAGTCGCACAGTTTCCTGTCTACTCTAACATTGATCTCAAGCCCCTGGTTCTGAACCCTCAATGCAATGATGAAGCTGCTAACGTCAGTGCCCTTTGGGAGCTCTTTAAGTCATCAACACACAAATGAATCACGATCCTGTACCTGGTTCTCTTGAGTCAGTATCCAGCAGCCCACCACCTGATGTGAATTCTGAGCCCTTCGCTAGTCAGCTGCTGCAGTTATCATCTCCCAGGCTTCTCCTTATCAGCAGTGGGAATTCTCCTGCTCTGGTGTCCTGCACCAATCCAACCATCTCCCGCAAACGTCATGGCTGTCCACTGCCAAACATTGGTACTACTATCTTAGACACAAATCTCAATTGTCTCATCGATGTTTAAAAAAAAGTCACCATCAACCTCTTCTGTGGGCTGTTTGGTATAATGAAAATGCAGTAGGACCCTGAAGAAGAATACGATGCTATGTCTCCGCTCCTGGGTCTGCACCAATAGCAGCACTGTAATGACAGCAGATCCAGCAACCCCACCACATTTTTAGGATTACAAACAAAAGTCCTTTCATGCTGTGGTGGAACACCATAATACATGCATTGTAATAGTTGGCTCGCCCCTGATACTGTAACTCCTCCCCTTCAGGATTCCTAATAAAGGCGGTACTGCCCAATCCCCTCCCTCAGTTCTACCTTGAAATCAGGCCAACAGCATGTAAGAGATGCCTGTGAATTTATAGTGATTAAAGTCTATTAATCTCGACTTCTGATCTGTCGGGTCTAATTGATAGCGCTACACATGCCCTGCAAAAAAGTTTATGGTATGTTCATTGTCACTTATGCTAGTTCACAACATAGATGAATTTCACATTTCAAACTTAAAAACCCAGAATTATTGAGCATTTTTAAAAGCTTGGTTATACTGCTCACATAATGTTCTTCATAAAGAAGAACCATGTTTGAACCTGCATTATTCATAGATTTATCATCTCTGCATGTAAGTGAATGGTTTATAAATTCATGAAACGTGTTAAATGAACTCCTTGCAGAAAATGAAAATTCAATAACAAAGAATACAAATTATTTGACAACCTATCCCATCCCCCAAAAGCTTGTTTATCTCCAGCTGTGAAAGGCATACAATGTGAACTACAGACAATGGCAAAATAGTTGTCATTGCAGGAACAGTAAAATCTTGTCATTGTCATAATATTGTGGAAACACGCTTTTCAGTTCTGCGGTCTACTGTTGCGGAGTTTGTTTGTTGTCTCTGTGACCACATGCGCTTCCCCAGCGTTCTCTTCCTCCTTCCCACATCCTAAAAATGTGCAGATTATTAAGTTGGTTGTCCACTGTAAAGTGCCCTGCGTCTGGAGTAAGTGATGAAGTCAAGGGAAAATCTGGTGGGATAGTAGGGAGGATAAAATGGGTTCAGGAAGGAAGGACATGGTTTTGGTCTGTTTGTGATCTTGGATGGAGGTGATGGAAAAAATGTAGGGATTTTATTTTGACTATCTGCAATTGCAATAGGAATTGCTGACAAGGGTGGGAGGATGGGTAGGAGGTTTGAGCGGGCCAGGAAACCTGGAAATATACTGATCCATGTGAACATGAATTGGGGTAGGAAGGGAAAGGTGGATGGATCTGGGATAGCACTAAAGTTGGCAGAGGATAATGTGTCAGATGCAGAGGCTGCTGGGGTAGAAAGTGAGGATGAAAAGGTTTCTCCTCATTCAGCTTAGAGGGAAAGTGGGGTTAGAACAAAAGGTGGAAGAAATAAGGGGATGGGTTATGTCAATGGGAAACAGTCAATGGGAATCCACATTTATTAAAGAAAGATGACATTTCACATGCCCTGGAATGGAAGGCCTCATCATGGGAACAGATGCAGTGGAGGGTGAGAAATTGGCAGACCCTTATCTGTGGGTTTAATAGTGAAGTTAGGTTCAGTGCAGAATGAGAAGAGAGCATAATTTTTTTTAAAATTTTTAAATTTAGTCATACAGCATGGCATCAAGCCCTTTCAAGCCCAATGAGCTCAAATTACACCCAATTGAAGTGCAAGCCTCAATACGTTTCAAATGGTGAAAGGAAACTGGAGCCCCCACTCACAGGGAGAATGTAAAAACTCTTTACAGACAGCGTGGGATTTGAACCCCGGTCCCGATCACTGGGGCGCTGTAACTGCTATGCCCACTGGGCCATCCTGCAGGAGGCTGAACTTAGGGGGGTGTGTGAGATGGAGTACTCCAAGCAGATAATGTCCTATTGGAAACTGGAGATGAAAAGATCAAGAGCAGGAAACTTGCTGGGGAGGGGCAACTATTGCAGTATATCCTTCTTCAGGTTATTTGTAATCCCTAGTTAGCATATATCACAATCATTGGTAATTGGTCAAAACAGAAAAGATCTTCTTTATCATGCATTACTGTTTAAATTGATGAAGAAACTGTGGAAATTCTCAACTCTAAATTATTAATTACTTGAATAAAATCATATTGATTCTGTTTTGATAACCAGTAGGCAACCAAAGTCACACAGTGATTCTGATCTGCATATAAATCTAAAGCTCCATGGACCAATTGATTACTGCAAGGAGAACCTCAATAAGTATTCACGTGATCGAGTAGTGGCCGGTAGGGTAAAACCAGCCCTCTCCGAGAAAATTTTTTTAAAAAGTCAAGAAAAGACAAAGCTTAAAAATATAAAGTATAGGAAATAGAAGATAAAGTTGCAGAGAAGAGAAAGAAGATGGCACCCAAGTAGGAAAAAGTAAAAACAACGGGGAAAAAAGAAGAAAAGTAACTGGAAAAGAAAGAAGAAAGCCTTGCCTGCACTAAGGAACAGGGAGCCATGGTGGCAAAGAGTGCCCGATCTCCAAGGTTGGTGCCGGCCTCGTGGAGTCGCAATCCCCCGACCAGTGGACTGCAAAAATGGCTCTCTGAGCCAAACAAAAGTGCGCAACTGAGCATGCGTGAGGACTCGCGCATGAGCAGTGGAAATCAAAGCTAAAAGGAAACACCAACAGGAGGGGGGTTCAGCCAAGGAGCGGGCAACCATGGCGCAATCAGCTGTGGGATGTCCGACACCAGCTGGAAGGTGAGAAAGGTGGCAGGAGAGGGAGTGAGGAACCAGGAGAGGAAGAAAGTCAATGAGGTGAACTTCAAGAGGAGCAGCAGCAGGAGGCCCGACAGATGAACAGCTCAGGAGGGGAGGATAAACAACAAGAGGCCAGGCAAGAAGAGGACCGACAAAGTGATACAAGCAACTCATCAGGAGAATCAGAAGAGTCACAGATACAAAGAAGAAAAGAAGACACAAACGCAGTAGACACAGAAGAAGAGGAAGAAGAAGACCAGGATCTTCAAAGAGAAATAGTAGGTAAAACAGATGGACAGAATATAGATAAAGCCTTTTTTGAAGAACAAATGAGAGCATTAAAAGAATGGTTGTCATTAGAATTTAGTGCATTTAAAAGAAAAATGAAAAGAACAGAAGATAAAATACAAAGTTTAGAATGGGTCATGACAGAAATAGGGAAAAGAGTAGAAAATGTGGAAGAACGAGAAACAGCTGTAGAAATGGAAGTAAATGACTTAAGAGGAAAATTGGAAGAAAGTGACAAAAAAATTAGAGACACAAGAGTTGTTATCTCTGAAAATTGATATGTTGGAAAATTATAGTAGGGGAAAAAACATAAAAATAGTAGGCCTGAAGGAGGGTGAAGAAGGCACAGACATGAAGGAACTTATAAAAGGATGGATCCCAAAGGTCCTGCAAATGACAGAAATTCAGGAAGAAATGGAAATAGAAAGGGCACACAGAGCACTAGCCCCGAAACTGCAGATACATCAAAAACCAAGATCCATCTTAGTAAAATTTTTGGGATATACGACAAGAGAAAATATATTGGAGCGGGCAAGGAATAAAATTAGAGAAGACAATAAACCATTGGAATACAAGGGTCAAAAAATATTTTTTTTACCCAGACATAAGTTTTGAACTCTTAAAGAAGAGTAAAAATTTTAATACAGCAAAATTGATTCTATGGAAAAAAGGTTATAAATTCATGTTAAGACATCCAGCCATGCTTAAAATATTTATACTCTGGGAGCAAAACAGACTTTTTTTCTGATCCAGAGGAAGCACAAGAAATCACAGAGCATTTGCAGGATAGAAGGAGAGATGAAGATATGTAATAAGAATGAAGAAAGGTGATAAAGTATATATATAAAGATGTAAAAACAATGCATATGTAAAGTACTAAAGAAGGAAAAGAGAGGGGAAGGAAGGAAGGAAGGGGGAAAAAGGGAGAGTTTTGTTATATGTGTTAAAAAAATGTTTTTTGGGGGGTTGGGAGGGGAGAGAATAACCGTCACCATGAAATCAGTAGACGCTTGCGAGCAAGATCACAACCCAAATGGAAAGGGAAGTTGTGTTTGCCCGGCAAGGGAATAAGGGGAAACTCGGTGGGGGGGGGGGGTGGCATTTGGGGTTAAGGTATTATTGGGTGTGGGAATTGTTGGAGTATTTTATGTTTTAAATGTGTTGTCATACATTGAGTTTAAAAAGGGAAAACTGAGAGATGAAAATGGGGAAAAAGGGGGATGGAGGTGGTAAGGAAGCAGAAAAGAGGTGTAAAAAAGATATAAGATGGCCACGTTGAACTATATGACTATAAACATTAATGGAATACATAACCAAATTAAAAGGAAGAGACTATTAAATTTACTGAAAAAAGAAAAAAATAGATACAGCATTTGTGCAGGAAACGCACAGTGGAACATAACAAATTAGAGAGACTGGGTAGGATACGTAGTGGCAACATCATATAATTCAAAAGCTAGAGGTGTAGCCATATTAGTTAACAATAAACACAAGGTTACGCATGATACAGTATAATTGGTTACACAACTTATATATCACTCCTCAAAAATTAAAATAATAGGATCCAACATTATCAGATAGATGTTTTCGCTGTAAAAAGGAAATGGGAACAACAATACATACGTTTCGGGAAAATCTAAATCAGATATTAAATATAATCACAAAAATTAACATACCAAAAAATCCAGAGATCTTTCTTTTAAGTAACATAAGTAATTAATTAGGCCTCAAATTGGATAAAGCGCCAAAAAGATTCATTATGATAGCCTTAGCAGTAGCAAAAAAGTGTATAATGTTAACTTGGAAAATGGAAGAGAGTGAGAATATAGCAATGGTACATGGAAATGAATAAATGTATTCCATTGGAAAAAATAACATATAATTTAAAAAATAAAGTCACATTATTTGAACAAATTTGGGAACCATACATGGAACATAACAGAGAGGGCTTGCCTCGGATCTCCACCCCCTAAAATGATAAGAAGATAAAACAATTTGATTCAGTATGTAAAAACAGATGATGTATTTTTCTTGTTTATTTTTCAACGTGTGAAGACATTTTATGAGGGAGGGTGGGGGTAAAAAAAAAAGGGAGAAAATGCCACTGTGTATATTTAATGAGAAATGTTTGTATATATTTTGTTTAATATGGTTCACAGTGTGAAAAATTAAAAAAAATAAATAAAAAAAACAAGTGTTCACATAACAATAAAAACTCAGAACAGGGCTTGTCCGGACATGTGAAGTGCCCATCTAATCCATAAAGACAAATCCATCCTGAGCCTGCAATCAGCTCTTCCATCCAATGTACCTTCTTCAGTTCCTGTCAAACCAGCATCTCCCCTTCCTAAAGAATGTTGAATTCATCCTTCTGAAATAAGACTCGTGCTGTTCTGACAACAATTGCCTGCTGAAATTTTCCAACATGTTCTGGTTTTGTTTCATATTACCAAAGGTGTTTGGATGTGAATGCTACCAGGGGACACAGGTAAGAATATTAATCATGGATCATCAGGAAAGGCTAACGAGTCTTACACAGGTATACTTTTGTGATGTGCTGTTAGCCAGAATCAGACACACACAAGGTAAAGACTCTTTCTTTCTTTTTCTTTGGCTTGGCTTCGCGGATGAAGATTAATGGAGGGGTAATGTCCACGTCAGCTGCAGGCTCTTTTGTGGCTGACAAGCCCGATGCGGGACAGGCAGACACGGTTGCAGCGGTTGCAAGGAAAAATTGGTTGGTTGGGGTTGGGTGTTGTCTTTTGTCTTTTGTCAGTGAGGTGGGCTCTGCAGTCTTTTTCAAAGGAGGTTGCTGCCCGCCGAACTGTGAGGCGCCAAGATGCACAGTTTGAGGCGAGATCAACCCACTGGCGGTGGTCAATGTGGCAGTCACCAAGAGATTTTTTTAGGCAGTCCTTGTACCTCTTCTTTGGAACACCTCTGTCTCGGTGGCCAGTGGAGAGCTCGCCATAGAACACAATCTTGGGAAGGTGATGGTCCTCCATTCTGAAGACGTGACCTACCCAGCGCAGTTCGATCTTCAGCAGCGTGCATTCGATGCTGTCGGCCTCTGCCATCTCGAGTACTTGGATGTTGGTGATGAAGTCGCTCCAATGAATGTTGAGGATGGAGCGGAGACAACACTGGTGGAAGCGTTCTAGGAGCCATAGGTGATGCCGGTAGAGGACCCATGATTCAGAGCCGAACAGGAGTGTGGGTATGACAACGGCTCTGTATACGCTAATCTTTGAGAGGTTTTTCAGTTGGTTGGTTTTCCAGACTCTTTTGTGTAGTCTCCCAAAGGCGCTATTTGCCTTGGCGAGTCTCTTGTCTATCTCGTTGTCAATCCTTGCATCCGATGAAATGGTGCAGCCGAGATAGGTAAACTGGTTGACCGTTTTGAGTTTTGTTTGCCTGATGGAAATGTGGGGGGGCTGGTAGTCATGGTAGGGAGCTGGCTTTAATCCACAAAGACTTCCATGGAACCACTCTGGCTGTAGCTGCAGTAACTCTGAATGAGACTTCGGGAGGCTGGCACAGGCTTATATCCCGGATGGTGATTGACACCAGATCGGGTGGGGCTTGAACCATTCAGGCCAACTGATTGACAGCCAACCTACAGGTACACTCCAACAGGTACAGAGGTTTCCCCCTGCAGTAGGCCGGCGGTACACTCCTGCAGGTACAGAGGTTTCCCCCTGCAGTAGGCCGGCGGTACACTCCTGCAGGTACAAAGGATTCCCCCTGCAGTAGGCTGGGAGTACATTCCTGCAGGTACAGAGGTTGCCCCCTGTAGTAGGCCGGCAGTGTACCACCACAACTTTCTTTCTTTTCAGACTGAAATGATGCTCCTCGGAGGAATTATCAAATGGAGCCTCTATTGATCATCTCAGATGATCATAAATTCTATTTCCTTAAAGGTCGCTTCTAATAGTTTGGAAAATATATATTTCTCATCCAAAATTTCTGAAATTCTTATCTCTTTGGACTGTTGTGTTTTTCTATATTGCAACATGCCATGATTTCAACTTCCCAAGTTGAAGCCTGACTCCCAATGCTGACTGTGTGCACTTTGTTTGTTTGACTGCATTGGTTTCCCTAGAAACTCTGATTTTGTCTCAAATCCCACATAACTGCTAGTTGGGAGATTAATTAATTAGTTACTAGTCTCTGTAGGATGATGAGAATTGAGTTGGGTTGATGAGAGAGAGCGCGTTCAAAGGAAATCGGTAGTGGGATGGGATGGATGTGTTTTTATTCTGACAGCCAGCAATAACTCAATGAGCTGACTGGTTTCATTCCGTATCATAAAGAATAATTGGAAATATTGACTGAGAGGCATATTCTAAGGTTGCAAAATGGCAAGCATATAAGTAGCTCTTCATACAGGGGAATTTATGGGAAATGGAGGGGAGTGTATGTAGCAGCATGTTGTGATGTAATATTTTTCTATAGATTCTGATGAGAAACTTTCTACAAAAGGAGAATGGGACATGATCACTTTAAACATATTCTCTAACCTGGGATTCTCTGTGAGTGCATTTAACTCCATAACCCAAGAAAAAAAATCATTTCAGAGGTCACCAGCAGTATGGTAATATGCAAGTTCTCAGAAATCTGGCCAGGAATCCTGGGCAAGCATGGCGTCGGCAAGTGCAACGACAATGGGCGCCTCCTGTTGGAGCTCTGCGCAGAACAGCGGCTTGTCATTACAAACACCCTTTTTCAGCAGAGGGACAGCCTTAAGACCACCTGGATGCATCCCCGATCCAAACACTGGCACCTCCTGGACTACATCCTGGTGCGAGAAAGTGACAAACGAGATGTGCTCCACACCAGGGTCATGCCTAGCACGGAATGCCACACTGACCACCGGCTGGTTCGCTGCAAGCTCAACCTTCACTTCAAGCCAAAGCCCAGGAACAATAAAGCCCTCAGAAAGAGGTTCAATGTTGGAAACCTGCAGTCAGACGAAGCGAGAGGAAACTTCCAGGCAAACCTCAAAGCAAAGCTCGACGATGCAACCCGCCTCACGGACCCGTCCCCTGAAATCCTCTGGGATCAGTTGAAGACTACCATACTGCAATCCACTGAAGAGGTACTGGGCTTCTCCTCCAGGAAAAACAAGGACTGGTTTGACGAAAACAGCCAGGAAATCCAGGAGCTGCTGATAAAGAAGCGAGCTGCCCACCAGGCTCACCTTACAAAGCCGTCCTGTCCAGAGAAGAAACAAGCCTTCCGTCACGCATGCAGCCATCTTCAGCGCAAACTCCGGGAGATCCAAAATGAGTGGTGGACTAGCCTCGCCAAACGAACCCAGCTCAGCGCGGACATTGGCGAATTCAGGGGTTTCTACGAGGCTCTAAAGGCTATGTACGGCCCCTCACCCCAAGTCCAAAGCCCGCTGCGCAGCTCAGACGGCAAAGTCCTCCTCAGCGACAAGATCTCCATCCTCAACCGATGGTCAGAACACTTCCAATCTCTTTTCAGTGCCAACCGCGCAGTCCAAGATTCCGCCCTGCTCCAGCTCCCTCAACAGCCCCTAAGGCTAGAGCTGGATGAGGTTCCCACCCTGGATGAGACATATAAGGCAATCGAACAACTGAAAAGTGGCAAAGCAGCAGGTATGGATGGAATCCCCCCAGAAGTCTGGAAGGCTGGCGGCAAAACTCTGCATGCCAAACTGCATGAGTTTTTCAAGCTTTGTTGGGACCAAGGTAAACTGCCTCAGGATCTTCGTGATGCCACCATCATCACCCTGTACAAAAACAAAGGCGAGAAATCAGACTGCTCAAACTACAGGGGAATCACGTTGCTCTCCATTGCAGGCAAAATCTTCGCTAGGATTCTACTAAATAGAATAATACCTAGTGTCGCCGAGAATATTCTCCCAGAATCACAGTGCGGCTTTCGCGCAAACAGAGGAACTACTGACATGGTCTTTGCCCTCAGACAGCTCCAAGAAAAGTGCAGAGAACAAAACAAAGGACTCTACATCACCTTTGTTGACCTCACCAAAGCCTTCGACACCGTGAGCAGGAAAGGGCTTTGGCAAATACTAGAGCGCATCGGATTTCCCCCAAAGTTCCTCAACATGATTATCCAACTGCACGAAAACCAACAAGGTCGGGTCAGATACAGCAATGAGCTCTCTGAACCCTTCTCCATTAACAATGGCGTGAAGCAAGGCTGTGTTCTCGCACCAACCCTCTTTTCAATCTTCTTCAGCATGATGCTGAACCAAGCCATGAAAGACCCCAACAATGAAGACGCTGTTTACATCCGGTACTGCACGGATGGCAGTCTCTTCAATCTGAGGCTCCTGCAAGCTCACACCAAGACACAAGAGAAACTTGTCCGTGAACTACTCTTTGCAGACGATGCCGCTTTAGTTGCCCATTCAGAGCCAGCTCTTCAGCGCTTGACGTCCTGCTTTGCGGAAACTGCCAAAATGTTTGGCCTGGAAGTCAGCCTGAAGAAAACTGAGGTCCTCCATCAGCCAGCTCCCCACCATGATTACCAGCCCCCCCACATCTCCATCGGGCACACAAAACTCAAAACGGTCAACCAGTTTACCTATCTCAGCTGCACCATTTCATCAGATGCAAGGATCGACAATGAGATAGACAACAGACTCGCCAAGGCAAATAGCGCCTTTGGAAGACTACACAAAAGAGTCTGGAAAAACAACCAACTGAAAAACCTCACAAAGATAAGCGTATACAAAGCCGTTGTCATACCCACACTCCTGTTCGGCTCCGAATCATGGGTCCTCTACCGGCACCACCTACGGCTCCTAGAACGCTTCCACCAGCGTTGTCTCCGCTCCATCCTCAACATCCATTGGAGCGCTTACATCCCTAACGTCGAAGTACTCGAGATGGCAGAGGTCGACAGCATCGAGTCCACGCTGCTGAAGATCCAGCTGCGCTGGATGGGTCACGTCTCCAGAATGGAGGACCATCGCCTTCCCAAGATCGTGTTATATGGCGAGCTCTCCACTGGCCACCGTGACAGAGGTGCACCAAAGAAAAGGTGCTAGGACTGCCTAAAGAAATCTCTTGGTGCCTGCCACATTGACCACCACCAGTGGGCTGATAACGCCTCAAACCGTGCATCTTGGCGCCTCACAGTTTGGCGGGCAGCAACCTCCTTTGAAGAAGACCGCAGAGCCCACCTCACTGACAAAAGGCAAAGGAGGAAAAACCCAACACCCAACCCCAACCAACCAATTTTCCCCTGCAACCGCTGCAATCGTGTCTGCCTGTCCCGCATCGGACTTGTCAGCCACAAACGAGCCTGCAGCTGACGTGGACTTTTTACCCCCTCCATAAATCTTCGTCCGCGAAGCCAAGCCAAAGAAAATGTTCATCAATATTTTGTTTATAAATGACCTGGAAAATGATGCAGAAACTAGTAAATTTGTGGATGACATGAAAATTAGTAGTGTTGTGGATAGTCTGGAGGGTTGCCAGAGGTTTCGGAGGGACATTGATGGGATGCAGATTTGGGCAGAGATGTGGGAGTGGAGTTTAACCCAGAAAGGTATGAGATGGTTCATTTTTCTCAGTGAAATATGAAGGGTGAATTCACTGAGCAGTGTTGACAAATTGAAAGATCTTGGCATCCATGTTCACAGGATACTCAATGTTGTTGCACTGGTTGTGCTGTTTAGAAGGCACATGGTGTGCTGGCCTTCATTAACAATGAGATTGAGTTATGAGCCGCAAGGTAATGCTCATGAACATGTCATAAAGTCATTGTTTCGCAGCAACATTGCAATGCAAATATTGTGATTAAAAATTACATTTTAAAAATAAATTAGGGCCATAAAAATTAGATAAAGTGAGGTAGTGCCTGTAGTTCACTGTCCATTCAGAAATCTAATGGCAGAGGGGAAGAACCTGTTCTTGTGCCGTTCTGCATTTGTCTTCAGGCTCCTGCATCTCCATCCTGATGGTAGAAGTGTGAAGAGGGCATGGCCTAGGTGGTGAGGGTCTGTGAGAATAGACACTGCTCTCTTGAGACACCACCTCTTGTAGATGTCTATAATGGAGTGAAGGCAAGTGATGGCATTGACCAAGTTCACAACTCTCTGTAATCTTTTCTCCTCCTGTACATTGGCACCTTCGAACTAGACAGTGACGCAACCAGTCGGAATGCTCTCCACAGTATACCTGTATAAATTTGCAAGAGTCTTGGGTGACATCCCAAATCTCCTCAAACTCCTCAGGAATTAGGTCCACTGGCAGCTATAATGTTGCAGCTATACAAGCTAGACACTGAATGGAATATTGTGTTCAGTTCAGGTGACCTCGCTACAGGAAAGATGTGGATGCTGTAGAGAGGATGCAGGGGAGATTTACAAGGATGCTGCCTGGTTTGGAGAGCATGTCTCATGAGGATAGACTGAGAGAACTTGGTCTTTTCTACTTGGAGCAATGGAGGTTGAGGGGCTCAAGATGATGAAATGCATTGATAGTGTGGATGGCCAGAGGCTTTTTCCTTGGGCTAAAATGGCTAACACCAGGGGCATAATTTTAAGGTGCTTGGGAGAAAGAAGAGAGGGAATGTCAGAGGGAGTGTATCACACATAGAATGTGCAACCAGTGGAGGTGGCAGCTAACAAGGAATTGAGTTTAATGGAGGGTTATGCAGTAGGGAAATTCTAGTAAGTTCACAAGATCCAAGAACAAAAGTAGGCAAATAGGCTCATCGAGTCTACCCTGCCATTCTCCCAGGAGTTGATCCATTTTCTCACTGAACTTCACTCCCTGGATTTCTTCCTGTAACTCTTGATGCCCTGACTAATCAAATGCCTGTCAATCTCTACCTTAAATACACCCATGACCTCACTTCTATAGCCACATGTGGCAACAAGTTTCACAGTCTCACGACCTCTGGCTAAAGAAATTTCTCCACATCTCTGCTTTAAATTTAACTCTTTTATCCTGACATTATGCCCTCTTGTCCTAGACTTCTCTACCATAGGAAAAACCCTTTCCAGATCTACTCTGCCCAGGCCTATTGAAATGCCTCTATGAAATACCCTGTCATCCTACTGTAATTCAACAAGTACAGTCAAAATGCTAACAAATGTTCCTCATACAAACCCTTTAATTCCTGGTATAATTTTAGTAAATATTCTCTGAACCCTCTCCAATGCCAGAAATCCTTTCTCAAATAAGGTGCCCAAAATTGTACACAGTACTGCAAGTTAGATCTAACCAATGTCCTATAGAGTCTCAACATTATATCCATCCTCTTATAATCTATTCCTCTAGAAATCAATGCCAACATTGCATTCATCTTCTTCACTACTGACTCAACTTGGAGGGTAACATTTAAGGTATCCTGCACGAGGACTCCCAAGTCCCATTGCACCACAGAATTTTGAATTTTTTGCCCATCAATTTCTTCTACCAAAGTGCATTATTGTATACTTTCCAATATTGTATTTCATCTGCCACCTCTTCGCCCATGCTCCTAATCTATCCAAGTCTCTCTGCTGCCTTTCCATATCCTCTGCAACACGTGCCCTATCACCTTTTATTTTGGTAACATCTGTAAATGGAGCCACAAAGTCATCCATTTCAAAATCGAAACCATTTATATATAGCATTAAAAAAAGCATCACAGCATTAAAAAAAGCATCACCAACACCTGTGGAAAAACATTGGTAACCAGTAGCCAATCTGAATAGGATCCCTGCTGATCAGCCAATGCTCTAACCATGCTAATACCCTTCTTGTAATTCCATGTGCTCTCATCTTGTTGTGCAGCCTCATGTATCTCACCTTGTCAAACGCCTTTTGAAACTCCAAATACACAATATCCACTGCATCTCCCCTGTCTATCCTACTTATGACCTCTTCAAAAGATTGCAGTTGATTTCTCAGACATGAGTTTCCTTTCAGGAAACCATGCTGGCTGGGGCCTATCTTTTCATGCACCTCTAGGTACTCAGTACCTCAGCTTGACAATGAACTCCAACAACTTCCCAACCACTGACATCAGGCTAACAGGTTTATAATTTATTTTCTGTTGTCTCCCTCCCTTCTTAAACAGCAGAGCAACATTCACAATCCTCCATCCACTGGAACCAGGCCAGAATTTATATATAGCATTCCTCAAAGATCATTACCAATGCCTCCACAATCTCTACAGCTACCTTCTTTAGAACCCAAGGCTGCTTTCCATCTGGTCTACCTTTAGATCATTTTGCTTCCCAAGTACCTTCTCTCTCATGATTTTGACTGCACTCTCTTCTCTTCCCAGAGGCCCTTGAGAGTCTGTTAAATCTTCTACAGTGAAGATTGATTCAAAATATTTATTCAGTTCCTCTGCCACGACTCGAAGTACAATTTCTCCAGCATCATTTTGTATTAGTGCTATGTCTCCTTTTGTCTCTCTTTTACTCTTTATATTTAAAGATATCTTTTAATATCTTTTTCTAATCTTTAATAATTCATCTTTTCCTGCCTAATCACCTTCTTAGTTATCTTCCCAGTCCTCTAGCTTCCCACTAATTTTTGCTTCCTTTTATGCCTTAACTTTTGCTTTTACTTTAGCTTTAATTTTCTTTGTCATCCACAATTGTCTAATTTTTTCATTCAAAAAGATATTTGCTTGGGGACATAGAAACAAATGGTTTTGTAGGATATGGACAAAAAAAAAATAAGAGACAAACTCAAGTAGGAAAAATGTTGAGCCAAAGGGCTGGTTTTCTTGGTTCTTAGTCCTCCAAAATATTCCATATGGAATTTAAACTGGAGGTTGGGTAGGAAGTGCTTAAGGAGGAGATGTTTGAAAAAGAGCAGTCTTAAATTTAATTGGATCTGGTTGTGTGAGTATGATAGGGCAAAGATTATTCCATGCTTTAATTGTGCGGGGTAAGAATGAATTGCTGTACACATTTGTCTTGGAAGATAGCTCTACTAATTGGGTTGCATGTCCTCGTCTGCTCCTAGCAGGCTTGGGTTTGGTGTAGAACCTGTGGTCTATATTGAGCTGGCAGTTTAGCATTTTGTATAAACAGGTCAGGCAGTATGCTTCTTATCTGTTTTGGACAGAGCTCCATTGTGATGAATCCAAGAACTTTGTAACACTTGGTTCTCTTCCATGTGTATTTGTGACAAATCAGGCTGCCTGTCTCCAGATTCATTCGATGGGAGTAGTGTTTTTGTTTGTGTATGGGTCTCGTGCAGCTAGTGCCTATTCCAAATGTGGTCTGCTGAGGGCGAGATACAACTTCTCCTTGATAGAAGTTGAACAATAATGGAAATTACTCCTCAGAAAATTTAGGACTCGTGTTGCCTTCACCATTGCATGATACATCTAATCATTCCAATTAAGGTCATTCTGGATTTTGATGCCAAGGTATTTGGCCTGTTTGGATTCATATAGGATTTTGTATGATGTTTTTTTCCTGGTTTTCTGTTCCTGGTGACGTGCATGGTTTCGCACTTGGAAGGATTGAACTTCATGCCCCATTTTTGTGACTATTCCGCTATGTTATTAAGATCGATTTGGAGAGTGTCCTCATCATTGCCTGAATCATCACCATGTTCCATAACTCTCTGACACTATGATTTCCCTTGGAAGGGTGCAGCAGACATGGGATTTCACCCTTCATCTGAGCAACAAACCATCACAGAAAAATAATCAGGCTGATTTCGTAAAGAGAGTGCTATCAACATCGAAGAATTTATGTCCATAATCAGAAGTGTGTCACTTTACTCAGGGATGAGTCTTGACAATCACAATATCAAACTTCAGAAGTAATTATATGTGTTAAAATATAAAACTAATAAATTTCAGAAGCTTGTTTGCAAGTTCATTTGCAAGCACCCTTCTATGGCTACAATTACTGATACAATGGAACTTCCTAACAAATATCTCCAGTTCATCATTATCTCATTTCATTCATAACATATAATCTCACGTTACCATTCTCTTGTTTCAAGGAAAAAAAAATGTCTTGTAACTCGAGGTTCATTTGTCTCAACACATACCCCTGACCTTCTCATATAATGGGCCGACTTTAATTGTGCCCATTACATAATATAAGGTTGCCTCCTCATGGGGAAAGTTGCTTCCTCACCTCTTGATTTCACCCCCCCCCCCCAATTTGAGAACATTTTCAGTAACTATAAATTTCTCACTAAAGATCTTTTGCTTCTACCTCCTGCCCTGCCTCTTGACTGCTCACCACACGCTTGCACGCAAGTACATCATCAACGTGTCACTGAATGGACCCGGCCTACTAGGTGTTGTGTTCACATTGGCCATCCTAGTATACTGATTCAAAACAGATCGGCAATGATACTACCCAACTAGGCGGTTGATTCAGCCACCCCCCCCCCCCACCACTGGTTGGGGAGTATTAACCCTGGCAGATGAACCAGTAAATTGGCAGTTAATTAGAGTTCAAGTGCCAGTGTGAAAGGAGTTTCAGAAACTTGTTGGTAAACTTTGAAACTTATTTCCCGCTGATGCTTTGTGCAGTATATTCAGTTCCATCTGACAGAATAATACAGAACTGCTACCCTCCTGGGATGGAAGTGAACTGATGCAGTCTGCCTTTGTTTGCTAATCATTCTCCAGCAGTTCGATGCGACATTCATCCACATTTAATCACCAGTGAGTTACATCCTGATGCAGTGGGCAGAACTGCAAAGATATATTGCTGTATTGCATTATAACATTCTATAGTCCACAATATACCCTATAACTGGGATGATATTGCATGCAATATAGACTCACAAACTCTATAACTGGCATGATAGAGAGTTGATATCATTTTGGGCACATGTTTCTGAGGGGACAAGCTGCCTAATCTCAGAGTGATGCTGTAGATGTTAATATCTGCTTCTGTTGCCTTCGGCTGCTCCTGTCAGAGGCACACAATTTTTAACAGTGATGAGCATCTGCTCTGCAACATCCACTGTTGACTAAAAGCACCTACTGACCAGTATTTTTTCTCAGCTCCTGGTCTGTCGGGACATTAAATTTGATGGCTATACAAAGGAGAAAAAAGTTATCTTGCCAAGAGATTTCAATGACATTGTGGGCATAACACGTAATGCCCTTCTTAGCTGTTAAGTATGTTATTCAAAGCCAATTTGCATGCAATATAGACTCACAAATAGAAATAAATGTTTCTGTAGATAAATATTAGCCAGGACATTGGGGAACATCCTACAGTTGCTGCTTGACATTCTTCTGACTGTTTCCAAGAAATTTTTGTCTTATTTAAAATTTCCAGCTTGTACACTTTTTCTTTGTCTTTCAATTACTATTTAATTCATTACCTTTTCTAAGGATGACCATCTTGAAGGTTCTCTGCTTCTTTCTCCTATTATATTTCCATTTGTCTCTTCACCATACTTTACCTTCAATGGTCTAGTTACCTTTGCGTCAAAGGCCACATCTCTTCCCTTAGCGGAAGCTGCCTAACCTGCTGAGTATTTCCAGCATTTCAATATTCAATCATTGTTTCTCATAAACATCTAAGATTAAAGAATTCTTCACCTCCAAAACTATATCCCCAATATTTTTTTAATTAATGTTAAGATGAAATACAGGGGATATTTTTGTTTGACATCTATTCCAATGTTTAGAGGATTTTGTTCCAGATCATTTAATTTACATGATCCCACCACCAGAAATTCAGACGTACCCCAGGAATCATCCTAGTCAGATGGTAGGAATACGTTTGGGTTATAAAGCATCTTTTTTGCCAAGAAACTCATCTATCATGTGCTTCCAATCAATGGCTCTTAAACCTGACACTGTGGACTTGAAATTTCTTGGGATCTGGCAGAAAGTGCAGAGGAACACATCTATTTCATGCTATATCAAACTGCATCATCCTATGGAACCCAATGAGAGTGCAAGAAGCCAAGGAAACAACATCTCGTACTGCATGGATTGGTCTCTCAAACTCACACTGTTTTCAAATGGAGAAAAAATAATTATGTGGCTGATTATCATTAAAAGTCATGATATTCAATCATTTTCTGAGAGTGTACTTCTTAAAAAAAAGACAAATTTTGAATTATAATATCACTTTGATGCATTGCAAAGATAACTGTTGACAAAGCAGATTGTTCAACTGTGACGTGCTGCAGTGCAATCAAGCAAGCTTAAACTATGAAGGCTATACTACAGGCTTTAATTAGCTTAAAACTTACACACAAGGTTCAGTATTCCTTCTGGCTCCCTGTGCTCCACTGCCTACCCAAGGGTGGGCGTGAGCCTTTATATGGGGCCGGTGATTGGCAGGGAGTAGGTGGAGCCAGACTCCCAGGTTACCTCCCTGCAGGTACAGTGGGTTGCCCCCTGCAGTAGGTGCAGGCAGTCACAGACAGTCTGGTGATTGTATCACCACATCAACACATTGGTCAAAACCTTTGACTGGGAATGAATTTGGAGCAAATTGATTGAATCAGTTTTTGGAGATGAATCATGAATACTTGATAATATCCAATTTTGCACTCAGCAATTTCAGGTGTGCCTGATCTTTTCTTGATAGTTTGTTAGAACAGAATTCCCAAATAATTTTTTGTTGTTTCCGTGCTGATCCAGGGTTTGCAGGCAAATCCATTACAACATCTTCTTGCCCATGCAAACCTCTCACTAATGGAAAGATGTCAAGATAGTGTGGACTTGATTATTCTAGAAACATTGAAGGATGTGTATATGGTACATGACACTGTCCGGCAACTTTGAGCATCTTACCCACAGTTACACAATGGCAGACAGCGAGATTGCCATCTTTATGTCTACATAATGCGATTGTGAGACCAGATGATTGAAACACATATCAGAAAAACCTGATTCATAGGTGCTTCTGAATATTAGTGTAGAGAAATAAACTGAAAATCTCAAAACTTATGCACTGACTTAGGGTGAATGTTAACGTGTCTGTTAAGCACACCTGTATTAATAGAGATGGATAGTTGGAAAACATTTAGAGAGTACAATATGGATTCATTAGTGTGCTGGTACACCACCAGCCTACTGCAAGAGGCAACATCTGTACCTGCAGGAGTGAAAGGGGACAGGACAACACCTTGCCGGCTGTCAATCAGTCGGTCTGAATGGATCAAGCCCCACCTGGTCTGGTGTCAATCACCCTCCGAGATATAAGCCTACGCCGGACTCCCATTACTGCAGCTACAGCCAGCCTGGCTCTGTGGAAGTCTTTGTGGATTAAAGCCTATTGTACAGTCTTTAATTTGTGTGTCTGATTCTGGCTAACAGCGCACCACAATTTAATCCACAAAATTTTCCCACGGCTGCCATGGAAAAATTCTTGAGTGAAGTGAGCCTCGAAGTAAACCCATGCCATCCAGAAACCTAGACACACTTTGAGATCTGGCAGCATGTGGTCAAGGAAATCATCGAGGCGCACACAGGGGGCATCCAGGACCCAGATCGGAAGAGGCTGGTCCTACTCCGGTCTCCATGCGTTCCAGGCAACCAAAGGCTGCTCCACGTACAAGAGCGCAATGGACACTCTCGAGAACTTGTACGAGCCCCCCCCATGAATGTGGTCTGTGCAAGGTACCTCCTCAACACCCAAGCCCAGCAACCCAGGGAGACAGCTGAGTCTTACCTAGGACACCTGCAAGAGCTGGCCCGACCGTGTCTGGCTGAATCCAGGGTAGGGGCAGAGGAAGTCGAGAGGCTGATCTGGGACGCCTTCGTCCGAGGGCTACGCTCGAGGGCTATCCGGCAGAAGGTGCTGGAAGATAATATCTATGCCCTGACCAAGACAGTGGAAGTGGTCCGAACCCTGGAAGCTGCAGCCCTGCAGCCTTCGATTCCAGGTTCCCCCAGGCTCCCTCATGGCCCTCTCACACTGCAGCTGCAGCCCCAGACTGAGCTGGGGAGGAGAACGTCACTACGGCAGGCGTCTGGTGCCCCTGTAAGTACTGTGGGTCCTGGAGTGGGTCAGACCGACGATTGTGTCGAAACAGCCCAGCTGTTCCTGATGCGGCCGGCAACTCAGCGGCCCTCTATGACTCCCCACCTCCCCCGCAGACCCCTCCATTTGCGCATGCCGGGTGACGCCATTGTGCCCGCTACAACTTCCGCCTTCCCTGACTCCAACGGTTCAGAATCCAGCTCTGCCAGTGACGATCGCAGCATGTGCCCCGTACACCTGGACCAACCCCTGTCCTCACTAATGCCACTCGCTAAGAACTACTGTGACGTCACTTCTGGCTCACGGCATGACATCACTTCCAGCTGACAAAATGATATCACTGCCGCCGGCCACGATGACATCACTACCCCTGGTGCAACGAACATGGCTGGGGAAGGAGGCCAGCCATGCAGCGGGCCCCCACATGCTGCTGCCATCTTGGGCTAGGAAGTGGCTGACACGGAGGGACCCTGATGATTATAAAAATGACATGGTCAACACGGGCAATGACCAGGATGCCCTATCGACACTCCCCATGCTTTGGGATGCCATCGGCTGCTGTACGCTGCATCCCACAACTGCTGTGGTCAACATGGGCAATGACCAGGCCACCCTACTGAAGCTCCCCACACCTCCAGACGCCATAAATCACCATGCACAACCAGAGAGCGACGACTCTGACCCCAAGACGGTCCTGGCTGCCACCATGCTGACCAGGGACATCCCTCACGACCTCGGGCGCTCTATGATGGACGTGTAGTCAAAGGGCAGGTAACAAAGTGCCTGTTTGAAAGTGGCAGCAACAAGAGTTTCATTCACCCGAGCGTGGCCCACTCCCTGAGATTAAAAGTCCACCCCCCCACCTGCTCGATCGCCCTCACTGCCAAGGATAAGACTGTTGGTACCCTCGGGTGCTGCTCGGCCGATATAACAGTGGGAGGGGAGACATACACAGGGTTCAAGCTCCTGGTCATGCCCAAACTCTGCGCCCCAATCTTCCTGGGCCTAGATTTCCAGTGCCACCTGCAATCAGTCGGTCTGAATGGATCAAGCCCCACCTGGTCGGGTGTCAATCACCCTCCGAGATATAAGCCTGCGCCGGCCTCCCATTACTGCAGCTACTGCCAGCCTGGCTCTGTGGAAGTCTTTGTGGATTAAAGCCTGTTGTACAGTCTTTAACTTGTGTGTGTCTGATTCTGGCTAACAGCGCACCACAATTTAATCCACTTGCCTTCGGGGGTCCCCAACCTCCACTCACATTATGCAGCATGCCAACCTACCAGCTCCAGCCAACCTGCGGCCTCTCCACACTACGCATCATCCCACCGGTGCTCTTCCCACATCTTACACTAGGCTGCAATCCAATCGCTGTCAGAAGTAGATGCTATTGTGTCACAGACAGAGACTTCATTGAGGCGGAGGTGTGGCGATTCCTGGCAGAAGGTGTCATAGACCCCAGTAACAGCCCTTGGAGAGCCCAAGTCCTGGTGGTCAAAGGGGGAAGTAAGGGAGGATGGTCGTGGATTACAGCTAGTAATCTACCCCCGCCGAGGATAACCAACATGGCCAATGAGATAGCCCGCTACTGGGTTTTCTCCACGATTGACCTGAAGTCGGCGTAAAACCAAATCCCAATCCACCCGAAGGATAAGCTCTACACCGCCTTCGAGGCAGACGGGTGCCTGTACCAGTTCCGCCGAGTTCCCTTTGGGGTCACGAAAGGGGTCTCCATCTTCCAGCGGGAGATGGATTGCATTGTAGACTGGCACAAACTAAAGGCGACATTCCTGCATCTGGATAACATCACTATCTGCGGCCGTGACCAGCAGGACCACGATGCTAAACTGGAAAAATTCCTCCAGACGGCCGGCGAGATGAACCTCACTTACAACAAGGAGAAGTGTGTGTTTAGCACCACCCGCCTTGCCATCCTGGGGTACATCATGGCCCATGGGGTCATTGGCCCAGATCCAGAAAGGATGCGCCCATTAATGGGGCAACCTCTCCTCCCCACACTAAAGTCCCTCGGCAGGTGCCTTGGCCTATTCTCCTATTTCTCACAGTGGGTCCCTCACTTCTTGGACAAGGTCCACCCACTAGCCTAAGCTACAACTTTTCCCCTCCCACCCGAGGCGCAAGCAGCCTTCATCCACATCAGGCAGGACATCACCGAAGCCATGATGCAGGCCGTGGATGAGGACTCTCCCTTCCTGGTGGAGAGTGATGCCTCTGAGGTAGTCCTCACTGCTACCCTCAACCAAGCGGTGGGGGGGGGGGGGGGGGGGCTCACCATCACTTTCTTCTCTAGGACACTCCACGTCTCTGAGCTAGGGCATTCCGCCATTGAAAAGGAGGCCCAGGCGATTGTGGAAGCGGTCCACCTCTGGTGCCAATACCTGGTCGGCAGGAGATTCACCGTCCTCACGGACCAGCGGGCTGTGGCGTTCATGTTTAACACTACCCACAAGAGCAAAATTAAGAACGACAAGATCCTGCGCTGGAGAGTCGAGCTGGCAACCTACGACTACGACATTGAGTACCGCCCCAGGAAGTTTAACAACTTCCCCAATGCCCTTTCTTGGACCTGCGCATCTATGCATGATGACAGGCTGCAGGCATTACATGAGTCCCCCTGCCATCCGGTTGAACCACTTCATTAAGTCTCGGAACTGCCGTATACCATCAGGGATGTCAGGGACATGACCGAGGTCTACGGATCTGCGCAGAGTGTAAACCCTGCTTCTTCTGCCCGCCCCAGGCCCATGTTGTAAAGGCCACTCGGCCCTTCGAGCATCTTGGCTTGGACTTCAAAGGGTCCCTGCCTTCCACGAACAGAAATGTTTACTTACTCACGGTAGTGGATGAGTACTCATGTTTCCCTTTTGCTATCCCTTGCCCGGAAACCTCCACAGCCACCGTCATCAGGGACCTGGAGCAGATCTTCATGTTTGGCTATCCCACTTTCATCCACAATGACTGGGAGTCTATATAACCATATAACCACTTACAGCACAGAACAGGACAGTTCGGCCCTACTAGTCCATGCCGTAGCAAATCCCCACCCTCCTAGTCCCACTGACCAGCACCCGGTCCATACCCCTCTAGTCCCCTCCTATCCATGTAACGATCCAGTCTTTCCTTAAATGTAACCAATGATCCCACCTCGACCACGTCTGATGAGTGACGAGCTGCACCAGTATCTGACAGTGAGGGGCATCACGACCTGTCGCACGATGAGTTACAAACCGAGAGTCCATAGGCAAGTGGAATGCATAAACAGGGTGGGCTGGAAGACTGTCCTCCTGGCTCTCAAGTTGAAAGGGTGAGTCATTGAGTACTGGCAAGATGCCCTGCCTGAGGCGCTCCTTGCCATTCGGTTGCTGCTGTGTATGGCTACCAACGAGACCCCTTATGAACGTCTGTTCTCATTCCCCAGAAAGTCAGCTACTGGAAAGTCCCTCCCAGCATGACTCACGTCCCCGGGATCTGTGCTCCTACGTAAGCTCATTCCGACACACAAGGCCGAAGCCCTGGTCGAGCAGGTCTTCCTCCTACATTCAAACCACAACTACGCCAATGTTAGGTTCAGCAGTGGCAGGGAGGACACCGTCTCAACCAGGGACCTAGCACCAGCAGGAGCACCCACCACCCCCACGGCATCCTTCAGCCCAGGAAGATTCAGAACAGGCATATATCCCTGTCCCCAGACAGCTATGGGATGCGCAGGGGCCCGCTTCAGCCCTGGGGGATGAACCTGCCCCACAACCCATCCAATATGACTCTCATACATTGACCCTGGCCCCCTTGTCCACTCCTCCAAGCAGCACCACACCAGTCACACGGACCCCTGCCACCAGCCCCCCCCACTTCCCCTCCAACCAGTGACCAAGAACCAGTCCTACAACGGTAGAGCCCCCGGCGGCTGCCGGATCGTCTCTATCTGTAAATCTTGTATGTTGTATAGTGGGTACGATTCCTTGTTACTCCACCCCCTGGGACAATTTTAAAGAAGTGGGTGAATGTGGTGGTACACCACTGGCCTACAGCAGGGAGCAACATCTGTACTTGCAGGAGTGTACCGCTGGCCTACTGCAGAGGGAAACCTCTAAACCTGCAGGAGTGTAAGGGGACAGGACAACACCTGTCCGGCTGTCAATCAGTTGGCCTGAATGGATCAAGCCCCACCCGGTCAGGTATCAATCACCCTCCAGCATATAAGCCTGCGCCAGACTCCTGAAGTCTCACTTAGAGTTACTGTAGCTACAGCCACCCTGGCTCTGTGGAAGTCTTTGTGGATTAAAGCCTGTTGTACAGTCTTTACCGTTTTGAGTTTTGTGTGCCCGATGGAGATGTGGGGGGGCTGGTAGTCATGGTGGGGAGCTGGCTGATGGAGGACCTCAGTTTTCTTCAGGCCGACTTCCAGGTCAAACATTTTGGCAGTTTCCGCAAAACAGGACATCAAGCACTGAAGAGCTGGCTCTGAATGGGCAATTAAAGCAGCATCGTCTGCAAAGAGTAGTTCACGGACAAGTTGCTCTTGTGTCTTGGTGTGAGCTTGCAGGCGCTTCAGATTTAAGAGACTGCCATCCGTGCGGTACCGGATGTAAACGGCGTCTTCATTGTTGAGGTCTTTCATGGCTTGTTTCAGCATCATGCTGAAGAAGATTGAAAAGAGGGTTGGTGCGAGAACGCAGCCTTACTTCACGCCATTCTTAATGGAGAAGGGTTCAGAGAGCTCATTGCTGTATCTACCCGACCTTGTTGGTTTTCGTGCAGTTGGATAACCATGTTGAGGAACTTTGGGGGGGATCCGAGGCGCTCTAGTATTTGTCAAAGCCCTTTCCTACTCACGATGTTGAAGGTTTTGGTGAGGTCAACAAAGGTGATGTAGAGTCCTTTGTTTTGTTCTCTGCACTTTTCTTGGAGCTGTCTGAGGGCAAAGACCATGTCAGTAGTTCCTCTGTTTGCGTGAAAGCCGCACTGTGATTCTGAGAGAACATTTTTGGCAACACTAGGTATTATTCTATTTAGGAGAATCCTAGCAAAGATTTTGCCTGCAATGGAGAGCAGCGTGATTCCCTTGTATCTCGGCTGCACCATTTCATCGGATGCAAGGATCGACAACGAGATAGACAACAGACTCGCCAAGGCAAATAGCGCCTTTGGAAGGCTACACAAAAGAGTCTGGAAAAACAACCAACTGAAAAATCTCACAAATATTAGCGTATACAGAGCCGTTGTCATACCCACATTCCTGTTCGGCTCTGAATCATGGGTCCTCTACCGGGATCACCTACAGCACCTAGAACGCTTCCACCAGTGTTGTCTCCTCTCCATCCTCAACATTCATTGGAGCGACTTCATCACCAACATCGAAGTACTCGAGATGGCAGAGGCCGACAGCATCGAATCCACGCTGCTGAAGATCCAACTGCGCTGGGTAGGTCACGTCTCCAGAATGGAGGACCATCGCCTTCCCAAGATCGCGTTATATGGTGAGCTCTCCACTGGCCACCGAGACAGAGGTGCACCAAAGAAGAGGTACAAGAACTGCCTAAAGAAATCTTTTGGTGCCTGCCACATTGACCACCGCCAGTGGGCTGATATCGCCTCAAACCGCGCATCTTGGCACCTCACAGTTTGGCGGGCAGCAACCTCCTTTGAAGAAGACTGCAGAGCCCACCTCACTGACAAAAGACAAAGGAGGGAAAACCCAACACCCAATCCCAACCAACCAATTTTCCTTTGCAACCACTGCAACCGTGTCTGCCTGTCCCGCATCGGACTTGTCAGCCACAAACGAGCCTGCAGCTGACGTGGACATTACCACTCCATTAATCTTCGTCCGCGAAGCCAAGCCAAAGAAAAGGAAAAAAACAGTCTTTACCCTGTGTGTATCTGATTCTGGCTAACAGTGCACCACAATCAGTGTCTTGGATTTCTAAGAGAACTAGAAATGCTTTCAATGGAAAAGAATAGGTTCCAAGGATACATGATATTGTTATTTCATTTACAGTAGATGATTTAACTTTGCAGAAATTTAGTGGTCAGATAACTCAAAAAGAATGGAAAAATGAAAGCTTCTTCCAACAATAAATACTTACCTTGGAGTTGCTGTGAAATCAATTAATGGCATGTAAATGAATTTGTTATAAAGAAGCTTGACCCTCATACCAATGATTCAAACTTGTGGTAACTACTACTTTGTGAAAAAAAAGACTTGACAACTTCAAGGTTGAAAAAAAAAACAACTTTATCTGGAGCAGTGAAACCACACACCCCACATACACACTCATCTTCTTCCTCCGTTGTTTTTCCTTTGAAACACAGCATGGCCTCCAAGCTATATACAAGGCACACAGGAAGACAAGAAGTAAACCCCTACCAGCATCACTTTAAAAACGGCTAACATTACAACACTTCTCCCTCCTTTGAATCAAACATGCCCCAAATATAAAGAACAATGGAGTCATTAGCTTCCATATTCCTAAAACCTATAACATCTAAGCAACACTTTAATAATATAAAACATCTAAAAAAAAAATGGCAGTTTCCCATTCAGTCTATTAAAAAATCTGTCCAAACAAATATTTAGTCCATCAGGAGTTTGTGAGTGTGCTGTGATCTGTGTACTAATCTCAAAGACTCAGCAGGCACCACTGATGAAGGTGTGTTGGGCAGATCTGGTGTTGGGTGCATGAGGGGCCTGTGTGACCATATTGGGAATGCCCATCCTCTTCAGGGGACCCAGGTTCCTCTGCCAGTGTCTCTCTCTCTGGCAAAGTCACTGGGGAACACTCTTCCACAGTAGTCTGACTCACCATTGGAAACTCCATGGAACTATCTGCCTCTGAGGTCCTGATGTCTGCAGAAAACAAATCTGTCAGTCAGTTTAACAACATAGGAGACGGGCCCAATCTGCTTAAGAATAACCCCGGGTAGCCATTGCTGATTGTTTCACATGTAAACATTGTCATCTGCTTTTAACTATCTTACTCGCACACATTGATCATGTCCCTCCTGCTTTTCCTGCTTTCTCTCCATTCTTTCTTTCATGTCCAGGCACAGTAAGTCCAATCTTGACTTGGGCCCGCCCCATCAGCACCTCCGCTGATGTGTGTGCAAATGGGGGTATTTAAACAAGAAATGTGAGAGTCTGATACTAAGAGAGTCCCCTGTCTTCCTCTTCAGGTCTTCCATCACCAACGGAAAAGCCCGCTCAGCCAAAGCATTTGAGGCTGGGTGGAAAGGGGCCATCCAAATGTGATGAATGCCACTCTGCTGCATGAACTCAGTAAACAGCTCACTGGTAAACGTTGGGCCATTGTCAGTGACCAGAGTGTTAGGCAGGTGACTGCAAACACCTGCCTGATTTTGTCTATGGTTGACTGGGCGTAATGATGCCCATGATGTGAGCATCTATCCATTAGGAATGCATATCCACCATTCCTAGAATCATTTGCCCTATAAAAGGGCCAGCAAAGTCCAAATGTAGCCTAGACCAGGGGCAGATTGGCCACTCCCATGGGTGCAAAAATAGTTGCTGATGGCATTTTCTGATTGACCTGACTTTGCGTGCATGACTTTACCTTATTCTCCAGACCCTGATCCATTCTTGGCCACCAGATGTGGGATCTTGCAAAGCTTTTCATTCAAGATACCCCTGGTTGAATCTCATGAACTTCCTCCACATTCTTTGAATGGGCAGGGGGAGGTCCGATGACCCTCATGCCACCTTCCCCTGAAAGTGTAGCCATCATGCAGACTCAATTCTGTCTTACATTTAGCGTAAGGTTTCAGTTACTCTCCTTCCACGATACTGTAAGACGAAAATCTTGACTTGAAATAGGACTGTCCCTCTCTGTCAACTGCTTTATCTGAGTCATCTTTACAGGTGTCTTTCACAGCCTCTCAAATGAAAACACCATCTCTGGAGGCATATATATATATATATATATCTGGTGACTCAGGTAAAGGTAGGCAACTCAGCACATCAGCGTTTGTATTATCTCCATCTGCCCTGTACACCATAGTGTACTGGTAGTCTGACAATGTGAGAGCCCAATGCTGAGGTTAGTGAAAGCTTGCATTTGGTCTCACTGAACATGATTACTTTCTTTTCCAATCTTTTTATTATTATTATAATTTATAAACACATACAGTTCAAAGAGATATGAAAAATACATAGTAAATAACGAATTAATACAGAGATATTAAACAATAATATTGCAGAATAAAAATATATCATAAAAAAAATCTTAGATCAGTTTAGAGTATGAACTATCTCTAAAAAAAATGATATAATTAATAAAAATATATAAAAAAAGAAGAAAAAAACCCAAAAAGGAAGAAAAAACAAATCTGAATTAAAAACTTTTAAAAAAACCTACCGATATAGCTAAATCACGCCGATCACTCCGATCTCATCTAACAGCCCAATTATCATACAAAATCATAAAAAGAAAACAGAGCCAGATCAACTCACCACAAATGAAAATATTGAATGAATGGTCGCCAGGTTAACTCAAACTTAGAAGGGGATTCATAGACAATTAATATTAGTTACTTAAGGTATTGGTTGAATTATTCAGAATTATCTCTAAATCCCCATTGGGTAAATTTAGAAATTAAACTGGTACAAAATTTCTCAATTAGTTCTATTTTGGGAACTGCTCTCCCTTTTACTCTTACTAAACTATATAAACTAATTGATAATCCAATGGTTAAACATACACTACGTATATGGTTTCAATTCCGGAGATTTTTTGGCCTAAGTCATTTTATCTTGGAAACCCCTATTGTACTAAATTTCTTTTTTCATCCCTCTCTAATTGATCAAGCTTATTTACTCTGGAAAGTTAAAGGTATAACATGCTTTTCGGATTTATTCTTGGATAACTCTTTCATGTCATTTGAACAAGTTTCCATGAAATATGATTTACCTGAACATGATTACTATAAATTGTGAATGCACGTCCATAGAGGTACTGATGAAAATGTTTGACTGTAAAAACAATGACCTGATCTTCTTTGTCTAGCTGTGAATATCCCTTCTCAGCAGCCATTAAGGTATGTGAAGCAAAATGAATAAGCTTCTCTGAACGGTCCTCCATTACATGTGAGGGAACTACCCCTACTCCATAGTATGAGGCATCACATGAAAGGGTGATCTCCTTATCTGGGTCTTAGCGAACGAGCAGCTTCACTGAGTGGAGGAGTTCTTTCACGTACTTGAAAGCTTCCTCCTGCTCTTCATTCCACGGCCACTTGGTGCTATTGTGCAACAGCTTGTATAATGGGGCCAAAACCCTTGAGAGGCCAGGAAGAAACTTGCCATATTAATTCACCACGCCCAAGAATGATCTTTGTTCTGTGACACCCTTTGGGCTTGGGACCTCCTTGATAGCTCTCACTTTGTCTTCCACCGAGCAGAGGCCCTCAGCTGTGATTTTGTGTCCCAGGTAGGTCACACTTAGTGCCAAGAACAAATATTTGCTGCATTTCTATCACAATCCTGCATCTGAGAGCCTCTTCAACACCTGCTCCAAGTCAGGCAGATGGTCCACCTCCGTGATTCCCCCCGTGATCAAATTGTCATCCAAATACACTGCTAAATACAGAATCTCCTGCAGCAAGGTGTCCATTGTCCTTTGGAAAATGGCAGGGCTGAATGCCTCCCCAAACACCAATTATATTCAAATAATCTCTTATGCATGTTAATTCTCTGACAGATCACAAGCCACTATTAGCAGTATTTGGTTCAAAAAAAGTCATAAAGAGAGTTTGGGTGTGGAGAAAAGCCTCTCTGTGAGTATATATGGTTTTTCTGCTCCAGATAAAGGTTTTTTTTGAGCTTGAAGTTGTCGAGGGTTCTTTCTTAAAGTAGAAGTTACTCCATATTTTTGGTGACAAGGTGAACTGGTTTTGTAGAAGTGTTGATCCGTTTTGAACTGGACCTGGGTGATTGGATGGCTACGTTCAGGATTATTGGTGAATTAGTGGAAGGAAATGAGGGGTGGGGTGGGGATGGTGGGCAAGGACTTAAGTTGATGAGGAAATTAGCTACACCATGAAAAGCAGGGGAAAATTGATTGGACAAACTGGTTAAGCTTGTGGGTTACCACCACAATCTGAAATCTTCTGTGATAGTCCAATGGCTAAAGTTTCACAGGAAGCCAGGTCAGACTATGGCCAATTTTGTGGTTGAACTTCAGCAGCTATTGGAACATTGTGATTTTTTGGCAGTATGCTGTGATAGATTGGTACGTTGCGTTAATAGTTGTGTCAATGAATGAGGCTTATTTAAAAAAATGACGTAACCTTGCCCAAATTGCATAGCTGAGGAGACCAACTCCCTCTGAGTTTACTCAGAGAATTAACAACAGACACAGAGTTTCACCAAACCACATCCAAACTCTCTTTATGTCTTTTTTGTACAAAAAAAAAATGGAGTGTTATTTATAGAAATTTACACAAATTTGACTTCAAGTCACAAGACAGTCTAGTGAGCCATTCGGTTGATTGACAGCTCCAGTGGTAACACCCACTCCTGGCGACTGTGGGTCACTCTGATTAGGGCGCCCTAGCCATTTGAATTATTCATCCTCAAGCAATATTATTTTAAATATTATTTGTAAGTTGCATTTTTAATCATTTAGTAATAAAGCTGCATTACTTTTAATGCCTGTGAGTTTGTCTCAGGTAAAACATTGAAATCTACTAATTTAGAGATTCTGGAATGTAATGATCAATGGGTATCTAAGAGACAGAAATATAATGGTTATAAGGACACAAATAAATGTCAGAATCACCAATGCAAACCAGTGCTTTGTTATTAAAAACACAAAGCTGGAGAAACTCAGCAGGTCAAACAGTGTCCTTTATTTCACAAAGGAGGTATGTAACTAACATTTTGGGCAGCTGCCTACATTTTGTCCACACTTTGAAGGGCTGAAGCCTGAAATGTTGGTTATTTATCTTTGCTATTTAAAGTACGCGATATGATCTGCTGAGTTTCTACAGCATTGTGTTTTTACTTCAGCCACAGTGTCTGCAGACTTTTGTATTTTACCATGTTTTGGTATGGCAGGAGAGAGGGAATTTCCAAACCATACATGGAAATCAAGAACTTCCTTGAAATGTGCTAACCTGACTGATTACAGAAAGTTTGACCTCTGGAAGTGCCTGGAGAATTTTGGGATTGGTTAAATCAGTTGATGATACCTGCTGGCCTCTGATGCTCACTGAAAAATATTAATGAAACTCTCAGAATCTCTAAAAGCATCATTTCATTTAAATTTGCATTCTAGTGTAATAAAAATGGAATTAAGCTATTGTCACATGAACCAATAGCTCCATTTAAAAACAGAAGGAACTGTGGAACAAGATCCTCAGAAGACAAGTAAAATTGCCAAAATGCAATGTAATGAAGAAAAATTGGAGTTGAGTCAATCCTAATGAAGCAGTGGGGCTGTCACTAATCAAACCTAATCCTTTTCTTTTTAATATTGGTATTGGTTTTATCAAGTAAATGTTCCATAGGTTCACAACAATAAAACAAAGTAAAACCTAATCCTTTTCTGCCTTGTTCAATATCATTAAATCATTTTATTTTTTTTTCTGTTTCAGATTTTTTTAAATTATAAAATTGTGAACAATTCTCCCTGAAAGGTCTTTGAAGGCTAAATTGGACAGCATTGGAAAATGGGTCTTTATACCGTTCGGCACTAATGCACCATCAGTTACCACAAAAGACTGAGGTTGTAAAATTGATGGGCTTTTATTGACTAGAGACTAGAGCAGCAATCATCCTCATCGACTGATCATGACAGGAAGACTGGGGAGAATGCAAGGGTTGATGGGTAGGATTGGTCTCGGGAGGCGTGTCCTGCCGCTAGTATCCAATCACAGTAAAAGAGTGGTTTACGACAGTGAGTAACCCATTAATTCAATACAATGCAGAAGATGCATAAACTTTGAACTGTGATTTAATTAGCACGTCTTCTGGGATTCACCACTGCTAAACATCCAGATTTTTGCCATGAAGCATTTGGCCTGATCCTAATTTCAGGAGTTCTGAACTCAAGATAAGGCCAGAGAATGATAAAGCCAATCTGAATTTTGTGAAGCAGAGGTACTTCATAACTCTTCATGTTAAACAAGAAAGTCTGCAGATGCTGAGGTGAAGTGCAATACATAGATGTGCTGGAGAAACTCAGCAAGTTCAAGATTTCAAGATTGCTTTATTGTTATGTAATAGAACAGAACATGTAATATTACACAAAATTGCCATGCTGGCCTTAAGGCAGACAAAGATTTGCCACTAGTGTCGCCCACTGCCCCTTACACTAAAAGAAAAAGGGACACAAAAGAGAGTCTTTTCAGAGTCATTCAGTGTCCTTGAATTCACCTCCAGTGCTCCTGCGGCCTCTGCAGCCGCACACACTTCTGTTCAATTCATCGGCAATATGATAAAGAAGCCTTCAGGACCCGGGGCCCTTCTGGAGCCCTTCTTGCCCTTAAAACCCCAGCTTTGATGAATCAATCTCCAGCAGCCCTCAGCCCTTACAAGTCCCCCAACCTCAGCTGCTGAGCCCCTTGCTGGTTCAATGCTGTGGTCACCTTCCCCGTTTGCTGACGAGATCATCTTCCCTTCTCAATGTGGATTGTGCTTCCAGTTTCTTCTGCCACGTGCCAGGCTACTGCTCCCTGGAGTCAGAAAACCCTCAAGGACCCTGGCGAGCACAGGCGTCACTACCTTGGGCACAGATTGTGGCAGCAGGATTTTACTCATAAACACCGTCAGCTCCTTCAACAGGCCATTTAAGCCCTGTACAGAGTCATCAGCATTAGGACCAGTCAGTTGAAATCTTTGTAGAAAGTAAAGGGCCTGGGCCCTTTGTCAGAGATTTTCCAGCAAATTTGTGTGTTACTTCTTAGCTCCAGCAGGTATGTTTGTTATCCCACTTGTGCCAGAAACGTGCTTGAAGACCTGATCAAATATAGGAAACAACAGTAACCCAGATCATGCAATATGACACTTAAGGCCTTGGTGACAAGAAGTGTAGGAAAGGAGTCATCTCTTCTATCTAAAAGGTAATAATAAGTCTTACTGAGATAATATTACAGCAACATAGAGAGAAAACTGTAACTGAAGTGAACATGGGGCAGGGGTTGGGGTGATGTGGATGTGAAGCCAAATGCCATGGATTCATTTCAGTAAGAAGTTCAATTAGATCATAATGCTGGTTAACATCAGTGTAGATCATCAAACCAAATCCCCCCCCATTTACTACACCAGACAAACACTACTCAATGCAATACTTCCCTACCACTCACCCAGCAACAATCCTCAAGGCTACAAATAAATATCCACATACTTCATTTCAAACTAACAACCTGAAAAATGTAGCACTTTGTGTAAGTGAGTGGCAGGAGAATCGAGTGGGGTGGGTTAATGGACGTATGAAAAAAAAATTGGTTACAGAGAAATAAATGGAGAAATTAATTGATGAGAATCCCCAGAAAGCCAGCATTTGCTCAAAAGGTCAAATTTTCCTCCTACCATGTTATAAGAAAACACAAAAAGAATGAAACCTACAATCCAAGCCTCAAACCCACATCTTGTAGGTTGTGCACACTATTGATTATTCCAATGCACAAAATACTAACATACTTCCCTCCTCCTTTTACGGAAGAGACACAATTAACATTGAGCTTGTAAGATCCGCAGATGCTGATGGGTCCATTTTGCATTTATACTGGCACAAAATGGTACTTTCTATTCAGAGCACTTAACACGTTCAATTATTTTTCTCTGCTTGTGAATTTCTTTCATCCAATTTTTATTTCATTGCAAAAGGCACAGAATTCAGCTTAAAGACTATGACATAACATTAAAGTCAACGTGGATTTTAATTGAACAGAGAGAAGTTAGAGTGTCTTTGCAGTTCAGGCAGCATCCATGAGGAGAAATGGTAAGTCAATGTTTCAAGTCAGGTCCTTTTGCAAGACTGGTGGCGTGATCTTGGTTGAGTGCCTTTCAAAATGCCAAGCTCATCACTAATAGGATGTATGTTGCTCCTCCCCCAGGAGATTTTATTTTCTTAGCTTTTTCCCAATAAATGTGCATTTAAAGTTTTAATTTGTCTCTGGCAATCCATTCAGCCTGATTCACCAGTATAATGTAGCACTGAGTATCGAGCTCAAGTGTCTTTCATTTTCATGACTACAGTCAGTGACTATTGTAACTCAGCCGCTGCTTCGTTGCACAGTTCAAAGGCTTCACTTACTTCCTTTGGATGGTAGAAGCTTCAAAATGTTTGAGCACCTTCCTTCAAATTTTATGCTTATTCCTACAAGCAATGGTGATGTGGCCCTTTAAACTACATATGTTATAATTTTCTTGCCTGAACAAATATTTATGATTGGATGGAATATGTTTCCTTCCATTGGATTGACTTTTTTTTTTAAAAAGGATGTTTGTCCCCAAATCAATGATGTTTTTTCATTTATCCGATGTGCACATTAGTGCATCAAACAATCTCATTTGCAAGTCGTCCATGCTTTTACTTGTCAGTTCTACCCATTCAGCAACTTGAAACATTACTTGTATATCATATTTAATTGCAACCACCTCTAAATCCTGTCATCATGATTCCACACAGTAACGTCTATTGGCATCTGAGTGAATATGTTGCCATAATCACTGCCTGATAACTTCCTTGATTCAGCTACTGTTCCATCAATGAAAATTAAACCTTTGCATGACCTTGGGTCAAGCTGATCCTCAATAAATCCAGATTTCTCCAAGCTCAACTGGTTTGGCATGGGCCTCTACCACACAAATCTGTTTTTGTTTTCATCATCAATGTTGTTTTCAGTAAAGGAATGCAACGATATTTTTTAATATTGCTCCCATTTCATGGTTGAGGCCCAAATGCTGCAATTGAGCTTATTATGTTTGGTAATTTTTCCTTCCGGTTTCAAAGCTCGACTTCGGAGACATATTTTGAGGCCCTGGAGTACTGTAATTTATAATGAGGGTAACTGTTGAAAACAAACTGTTCTTGAGCTTAGACATGCTAGATTTTAGTTTTCTGTACCATTTTCCTGAAGGAAAGAGTGAGAAGAGTTTGTAAGCAGGGTGGAAAGTTGGAATGTGTGATGGATCTGTATGTTCGCTGCATTCTTGGACATTGAAATGCCCAAACAAGGTAGTAGTTCAATTAGTCAGTACACTTTCCACATTGCATCTCTAGAAATTTGGAGTGTTTGATGGCATACTAAATCTCCTCAGACTTATAAAAATTAAGAGTATTGATGTGCCACATTCTCGGTTGCCTCAATATATTGAGTGCATGAGACGACCTACAATATGTGGATTCCCAAGACCTTATGAGCATAAGACCTAGGAGTAGAAATAGGCTATTCAGCACATTGAGTATGCCCCGCCATTTAATCATGAGTTGAACCATTTACCTACTCAGCCCCATTGACCAGCCTTCTTCCCATAACCATTGATGCCCTGAACCTATCCATCTCTGCCTCAAATACACCCAATGGCTTGGCTTCCACAACCACCTGTAGCAACAAATTCCACAGCTTTTGGATAAAGAAATTCATCTGCATCTGTTGTAAGCGGATGCCCTTCAATCCTGAGGTTGTGTCCTCTTGTCCTAGACTCTCCAATCATTGGAAACAACCTTTCTACATCTACTCTGTCCATACCTTTCAACTTTAAAATATTTTAATGAGATCACCCCTCATTCTCTGAAATTCCAATGACTACAGAGCTGTCAAATGCTCCTCATTTCATTCCCAGAATCATCCTTTGAACCTTCTCTGAAGGTTCAACATCAGCACATCTTTTTTTGAAATTACCCTAAAACCACTCACAATACTCCATGAGGTCTCACCAGTGCCTTATAAAACGTCAAGATCACACCCTGCTCTTATATTCTATTCCTCTTGAAATGAATGCCAGTATTGCATTTGGCTTCTTCACTTCTGACTCAATTTGCAAGTTTACCTTCAGGCAATCTTGCAGGAGGACTCCCAGCTCCCTTTGCATTTGGGTATTTTCCATTTTTCTCCCCATTTACAAAATTGTCTGCCTGTTTATTTTTTTTCTACCAAAGTGCATGGCTATACACTTTATGACATTATATTTCATTTACTACTTCTGTGCCCATTCTCCTAATCTGTCTGAGTCCTGCTGCACCCTCCCTGTTTCATCAACACTACCTGCTCCTCCACCTACCTTCGTATCATCTGCAAACTTGGTCACAAAGCCAGATATCCCATAATCTAATTTAGATTATGAAATGTCTGGATTTGTGGCCAAGTTTGATCATTTAAATCATTAACATACAACATAGAAAGAAACAGCCCCAACACCAACACCCATGGAAAACCACTAGCAATGGGTAGCCAACCAGAATATGATCCTTGTATTCCGACTGTCTACTCTTTTGCCAATGCTCTACCCATGCTGGCATATTTCCTGTTGTACCACGTGCTCTTATCTTGATCAGTAGCCTTAAAGAAACTAACTCTCTCCACTGGCATCAAATCAATGCAGACAGGTGCATGGTCCCTTTCATACTGTAAGCTCCCTGATCTTTTTGACATTGAGAGCAAAATTATTGTTCTGACACCCAACCAGATTCTCACTTGCCATCCTGTATTTTGACTCATCATTACCCATTACTTGGATAAATGTGGTGGTCATATTGGCAAATTTGCGTGGAGACAAACCTAACGACCAATCAAGTATGTATAAGGAATAGAGCAGGGGAGGAAGCACACAGCCTTGGGGTGTCCCTGTTTTGATAGCCAGCTAGGTCTTGAAGGATTCCAACCTGAAATTTAGACTTTTTTTTCTCCCATTGATGCTGCTTGACCAGCTTAGTTCCTCTAGCAGATTGTATTTTGCTCTAGAATCCAGCAATAGGAATAAAAAAAGATAATTTGCATGTACATAAAAGGTATGAAACAAGTAACAATGGAGCCTATTAGGGACCAAAATATAACAGGTGTGTAGAGACAGAGATGAAGATAAAGCTCTTGTTGAATATTGTGTGACAGCCTTCAGAAGACAATGAGAAGACGTTGATATTGTCATCCATACAAGAAATAACTGATGGGTAAGATTGTAAAACACATGTTAAGTGATTTAGAATCTTTATATGAGAATAAATTAGATACTCTATTTTCCTAAATAAAAAAAGGTGGATGTAGTTGAGGCTTTGACTGCAATTTTTGATCCTCTCTGGCAAGTGATGTTAGAGGATTGGAGGACTGTTCACCATTTAAAAATGAAGTGATGAACCAAGTAATTATTGGGCAATTACTTTAATATCAATGGTGGGAAAATTATTAGAATAAAATTCCATACTATGGAACAATGTAAGCATTAATTTCAAAAAGCAGAGATTAATTCTGCACAACATACAATAGATTTGCTCTAAGCAGGTCGTGTCTAAGAACCGTGATTGAGTTTTTTAAAGAAATAGGTGATTTATGTGTATAACAAAGCAACAACCAAGATATTGAGCGCATTAGGGAGTAAAAATTTAATTTGTTGCAAGTGCAGATTGAACTTTGACCATCTTTGACTCATCCCACTTTCTCCAAGTCAAAGGGGTAGCTATGGACAATGTTCCTTCTAATATTTAGTAGTCAACGTGCGCAAAAATATTATGTGGTACAAATGTTTTTCCTGTGACAAAAGTATGTGCACACTGAATACTTTTGCAAATGTAAACTTCAAATTGTTTCAAGATCATTTTGGCTCAGCTTGCCTCTCATGGCTAATAAAACTGTATTGGCAAGTTTTAATCTCATACAAGTATGATTCCATTCTACAAAGTAACATTTAGTTAAGATTTTATTCTTATCTTTGAAATAGGAAACTCACCTTTTGGGTCTGGAAAAACAACCAACTGAAAAACCTCACAAAGATAAGCGTATACAGAGCCGTTGTCATACCCACACTCCTGTTCGGCTCCGAATCATGGGTCCTCTACCGGCACCACCTACGGCTCCTAGAACGCTTCCACCAGCGTTGTCTCCGCTCCATCCTCAACATCCATTGGAGCGCTTACATCCCTAACATCGAAGTACTCGAGATGGCAGAGGTCGACAGCATCGAGTCCACGCTGCTGAAGATCCAGCTGCGCTGGATGGGTCATGTCTCCAGAATGGAGGACCATCGCCTTCCCAAGATCGTGTTATATGGCGAGCTCTCCACTGGCCACCGTGACAGAGGTGCACCAAAGAAAAGGTACAAGGACTGCCTAAAGAAATCTCTTGGTGCCTGCCACATTGACCACCGCCAGTGGGCTGATAACGCCTCAAACCGTGCATCTTGGCGCCTCACAGTTTGGCGGGCAGCAACCTCCTTTGAAGAAGACCGCAGAGCCCACCTCACTGACAAAAGGCAAAGGAGGAAAAACCCAACACCCAACCCCAACCAACCAATTTTCCCCTGCAACCGCTGCAATCGTGTCTGCCTGTCCCGCATCGGACTTGTCAGCCACAAACGAGCCTGCAGCTGACGTGGACTTTTTACCCCCTCCATAAATCTTCGTCCGCGAAGCCAAGCCAAAGAAAGAGAGAAGAAATTCCTTTGTGCACTGGTTACAAAATGTATGTATGCGCACAGCTTAGAGGGAACAGAGGCCATGGTTAACTGCATGGGCCTGCCTTTTTGTTGGCCTCTTGGAGTAATCCATGCTACAAGCCAACACAGGGAAGGTCCCCTAACTCTTCCTTCAATAGATAAATGTCTGCTTTGGTGCTGCCTCATGTACCCAAGAGAAGCTGGTCGACTTCATCCACTTTGCTGCCAACTTCCACCCCTACCTCAAATTCACTTGGTCTATCACTAGCAACACTCTCTGTTTCCTTGATCTCTGTTTCCATCTCAGGAGACAAACTCTCAACAAACCTCTACAAACCCACCAACTCCCACAGCTACCTCAACTACACCTCTTCCTACCCTGCTCCCTGTAAGGATTCCATTCAAATGTCTCAATTTCTCCATCACATCTACACCCAGGATGAGGACTTCCATGCCAGATCATCAGAGATCACCTTCACCAAATAACATGGCTTTCCCATCTCCTTCAACTCGGCCCTCACCATTACTTGCACATTTTCCCTGCCCCCCTCCACCAACATGTGCAACAAAGACAGGATTCCTCTGGTCTTCACCTACCACCCCACCAGCCTGTGCATCCAACACTGCCACTTATGACATCCCACCATTAGACACATATTCCCCTCTCCACTTTCATTAGGGGTCACTACCTCCATGACTCCCTTGTTCACTCTTCCCTCCCACCAATCATCCCCTTGAAACTTGCACCTACACCACCTCCCTCACCACCAAGCAGTCCTTCCAAGTGAAGCAACTTGTGAATCTACAGGGTCTCCTTTCACACAGATAAAATCAATTCTCACATCTCCCCTTATTATATGCAATTAACACCTTCTATGGTCTGGACTCCTTCCCCAGCCAGCACTGCCTCTATTTTGAGATTTTTTTTTTTTGCTTATTCTTTGTTTATTCCTTGAAGGGCTCAAGCCCAAAGCATCAACAATATATCTTTATCCCCTATGAATGCTGTAAGACCAGTTGAGTTCCTCCAGCATTTCGATGTATTTTTATTTCCAGTCAGATACTCTCCTGTAGGGCTCCTTTACTTATTTTCAGGACTTCAGATAATTTCATCAATTACATCACAAGAGAGTCAACACTTTTGATGTCATTTTTTTTTAATGGAAATATTTATTGTTATGGATTCAGAGATACAATTAAATGTTTTGTGTGCTATCCAGACAAGTCAAACAGTATAATGCATAGCAGGCAGTGCAAGAATATAAACAAAGTGTTACAATAAAACAAAATGAATGTTATAGTGTTGAAGAGTGTAAGTACAGTTAAACAATGCAAGACATCAACTTATGCTAATGCAAGCTCCTTTCAAGAGTCTGAAACATCCAAGTCTCATTTATACAGAATATTTATTTCATAGATATAATATTTGTCCTGCATACGTATTACTTGTGTGACAGAGAATTTAGAGGTGGTTTGGAATGATTGTTAGAGCAGGTTGCACACAAACATTTTAAAACAAACATTTTGCAGAGTGCTATTTTGCAAAAGGCAATAAAGTAGCAACATACTGCAGCAGCTTGTCTGGAAGAGCATATGATCTTTTCAAGCAAAGGCAGAACAGCTTTGCTCTCAAAGAGGATGGAGTAAGAGAGGAGAGACAAACTTTGGTTCAAGAGGGACAAGCTGGCAAACTTTGGAAGACGGCCTGGTCAAAGGAGAAGACTGGCTGACTGAAAGGAACTCTGTGGTGACCTGAAAGAAAGAGGATCATATGGAGAACCCTGAAGGGGGCAAGTTTTGTCAGCAAGACTAATTAAAAAGGAATCAGGTGCAGATGTCCAGGAACAAAAAGAATCTCTCTCTGAAAACCAGCAAGAACCCTCCTGAGAGGTAACCATTTGCCTATTAAACACCAAAGCCTGGTGAACTTTATTAATGCTAACTTCTGTGCACAGTACAAGAATTGCCTGCAATCAGTGAGATTGGATTGTGAACCAAATAACTTTTCTACACTTACATACACATGCGGTTAGAATTAGAGGGGACTTAAGTAGGTTAAGTGAGTTGATAGTAATTAATTAAAGTTTGATTTGGTTTTCATGTTCAAAGATAATTAAAAGCAACTTTTGTTTAAGTAACCCTTTGTCGTGGTGCATATCTATTGCTGCCTGGTTTTGGGGTCTTCTGGACTCTGCAACACTTGTCTGTATGTGTTCTATGTCTGGTTGTGTGTCTTCATGTCTTTGCATCAAGAAAAGGAGAACATTGTTTTATTGGGTTGTATTTATTCAATCAGATGACAATAAACTTGATTTGAAAGAGCAGGAACTGTCTTTGAACCTGGAGTTGTGTGTGTTTCTAAACTCATGTATTTTCTGCCCAATGGGAGGGTGTGACTGAAATGGGATGTGGCCTTTGATATGTTGATCGTTTTCCTGAGGCATCAAGAGGTAGCGATAGAGTCCAGTGGAGGGGAGGTTGGTTTGCTTGATGTCTTGATCTACATTCACAGCTCTGAGGTCTTTGGCAGAACAGTTTACATACCAAACTGTGACACATTCTGATCAGATCATTCCTATGGTGCAAGTTTAAAAGTTGATAGGAGACACTGGGGACATGTTTAACTTTTTTTAGGTTTCCAAGAAAATAGATGTACATTATTTAAGGCTCCTGGAATCCAAAGAGGGTGGTAACAGGATCAAAAAGTGCTTCAGTGAGAGGAAGTAAAGAATAATGGTTGGAAGTTGTGTTTGCGACTGAAAGAATATCATCAATGCTTATTGTACCAGATATTAATATTTTAGATCATACAAAAGAGATATTATAGAAATTGATAATACAAAAATCAGCCATTGCAGTTGACATAATATGGGCCATGTAGTTGTGGTTGACAGTGAGGAGGAAAAGCTTCAAACTGCTGGGAGATGTAGGCGTTTTTGTTCATTGGTCAGGAAAATGATACATGAGTTTAATTTAGAGTTGTGAAAGAATGCGTTAGGTGAAGTTCAGCTGGAAAAGAAATTTACAAGTAATGGAAGAATATTGAGTAGCATGGAGGAAGAGAGGGACCTTGGGTGGTATGTCTACAGAAAGTTTGCTATCAATAAGGTGGTCAAAAAGATCAGATTATTACCTCCCTAAAGCAAAAGAAAACTCATCAAACTCATTTGGTTTGAGTATTGTGTACAATATTAGACACTATATTTCAGGGAAGATTTGAATGGACCGGAGTTGAGATCTATGTGGATTTTGCCTGGAGTGGAAAATTGTTGCCAACTGTAATTAAAAAAATCTAGGACAATGGACATTTGGTAAAGATATATATGAGATGTTTAAAATTATGAGATCTAGATAAAATGAAAGGGATCTTTCCTGGACCCAATGCACAAATGGCATTGTGAAGAAAGCTCATGAATGTCTGTACTTCCTCAGGAGTTTGTGGATGTTTGGCATGACACCAGAAACCCTGGCAAAACTCTGGTGTGCTGACCGGCTGTATCATGGTCTCATAAGTGGACACCAATACCCCTGAGTGTAAAACCCTCCAAAAGGTAGTGGACAGAGCTCAGGACATCACAAGCAAAACCCTTACTGCTATTGAGAACATCTACAGGGAACATTGCTGGGGGATGGCAGCAGCAATTAACATGGATCCATTCCGCCCAGCACATGCTGGTACATCTTGCTGCCACAAGACTCACACCACCAGGTTCAGGAACAGCTTCTCCCCCTCCACCATCAGACTCAACAGGGACTCATTTAAGGACTCTTACTTGTGCATTTTATTTTTTAAATTCTCTCTATTGCAGAGTCAGTTTGTTTATTGTCTACACAATAGGGGCAATTTACAAGAGCCAATTAACATTTTAAACAGCATGTCTTTGAATGAGGGAAGAAACAGGAGGATGTGGTCATAGGAGACATATGCAAACACCCTGGCATCACCTATAATCATGAATGATCCCAAGGTCCCTTGCACTGTGAGTCATCAACTCTGTGTTGATCTAATTTGGCTAAGGACATGGAATTTTAATTGGTGGCCTAGAGCTGTGGGCTTCAAGCAATGCATGCTTCTCTTCTGGAACAGTTGTGTGGAAACATCTTAGCCTGAAAGTTTTCCTCCCACTTGACAAGAACGTTTTGCATATCAGTGTTCCTGCATGATCACCACATCAAAAGTCCTGTGACTCCCTTCACAACATGGTTTGCATAGTGTAAAGGTTAAAATATTTTAATTTTTGTTAATTTTGTGTCTATCCCTTTAAGAAAAAGTTTGTGACTATGATGTCATGTCCCAATATCCAGGTGGACAGAGAGCTTGTATCTCTCTCTCTCTCTCTCTCTCAATGAACGATGAAAGATACATGTGCTTGAGATACTTTGAATTCATCTTAATTTATCATATTTTGTCTATTCTTCTTGTCTGTTTAAAGTTGAATATTGTTATATCATTATATAATATGTTTTATTTATTCATCATTATGAAAATATCAATGCAAAGTAAAGCAAAATGTTTATCCATTTTATCAACAAATTAAAGCTGCAACTACAAAGTTTAGTTTATTGGATTAATAAGATAATAATTCAGAATGTTGTCACTCATTTCCTAGAAGTTTACATTTTGAATTTGGGAAATATTAGAACTTGGAAAGTATGATAGTGAACTTTGTTTGGAAGGCTCAAAATTTGCATGAAAGAACTACAACTTATTAAAAGCAAGAGGCATTTAAGCTTTAACAAGTTTAGTTGTCTGTGAGAATATTCCAAAAGCTTTAGTTAGAATGTGTGACTGCAGACACTTGTAACTTTAGAGAGAAGAGAGCTATTGGAACACAGAATCTGGCAGAAAGCCCAGAAGTATGTGCTCTAAAAACAACTGATAAAGTTTGTGTGCAGAACACAGAAACAATTCAGACAGAGAAATACTCTTTAAAAAGACCAAGCAAGATACAAAATTGTTTACAGTTCCCAGGAACCAGGAGAAGAGAAGACAAGCTGCAGTGTGAAGAATCCAAGAGAGAGAAGAAGTTTTGTCAGGCTACTCATAACTGTTTGATCGCAAATTGAGCCAGCAAGGCAGACCGACAATGCTTGGCATGAGATTGGAGCCAGTCACCACTGAAGAAGCAGCTTCAACTACCAAGCAAGATTCCAAAAAAGCACTGCAGGCCTCATTAGCTGTCTTTAAGGTTAGTGGAACTGAAACAGATGCAAAGCCCACTAGTGCTGTACTGAGCAAATTGCTGAAGATAGAGACTCAATCAGCAGTATCTGAAAGTTCAGATGTGAATCCTGATTATAGTATTTCCAAGGTTATGAGCATAGGAAGATCTTCGAAGTCTTCAAAGACATCAAGAGCAAGTACGGATTTGGGTGCTTCAAGCATATCAGCTACGCATGCTAAGGCGCAAGCAGACTTGTCTATTATCTATACACAACGTGAGTGGTTGGAGAAAAATTGTGCTTTAAAATGGAAGGAAGCTGAAATGAAGGATCAGCAATTAAGGCAAGAAGCTGAAATGAAGAAATAATTCCAGCAAGAACAAAAAAAAATTGGAGAGAGAAAAGAATAAACTAGATCTTGAGGAACAATATGCTATAAATATGGCCAAAGTAAAAGCATTAGCTCAGTCTTCTGCACGAGCTATCACTCAAGGTGAAATACCCAAGGTGCTAGCACCTAACATTCTAACAGATCAATGGGTACCGTAGCCCTAAGAAATGAGTAGGCTCGAGCATGGAGCCATGGGTGATGGTGCTAGTGCTCAAATGTCAATGACCAACCCTGTGGAAGGAGCTAGCGACATTCAATCTCTTCCGAGCGCACAATCTATGAATCTTCCCAAAATAAGACCATTTCAACCAGGTTCAACCATGCAAGTTGATCATACTCAACCACTGATGACTCTTAGTGTTGAATAAACAGCGACAAGTCAAGGATCTCCACCAATGCCATCACTTACAACTTGAGGCCCTACACCTATGGCACCAGTTCAAGTTCAGCCAGCTCCATTCACAAGACAACTAGTCGCAAGCCATGGTGGACAAGACAATATAATATCACTTATAACAAAACAAAATGAAATTTCTGCTATGTTAGCACAACAACAAGGTTCATATGGTTTACCCAAGAAGGAAATTCCAATTTTTAAATGGAGATCCATTACAACATCTGATGTTTTTTTTTTTTTAATTTTTTTTATTTTTCACACCATAAATCACATTAGCCATGATATACACAATTTCTTTTTCACACATATACAGTGACTTTTTCTCCCCCCCCCCTTTCCTCCCAAACCACCCCCCCACCCCCCTCTCATCCATTTTAGGTATACAATCTAGGTTGCATTAATCCAGTCAGACAATGTTGTCATTCAACAAAATTACACCAGAAATTCTACTGAGTCCATTCTTTTCTTTCCTTCTCCTTCCATCAACTTAGGTAATGTTTGTCCCCGGTAGGTTTTCGCTATTGTATTTAATGTAAGGCTCCTATACTTGTTCGAATATTTCAATATTATTTCTTAACCAATATGTTATTTTTTCTAATGGAATACATTTATTCATTTAAATTTGGTAGTTTATTCCTTTTAATTTGGTTATGTATTCCATTAATATTTAAAGACATATAGTTCAGCGTAGCCCTTTTATATTTTGTTTATCTTCTCTTTCCGTTTTTCCATCATTACCTTTCCTCCTTTTCCATTTCTGTTTTCTTATTTTCAACTCTTTATAAGACAACATTCCTACAACATCCAACATTTTCCTTATTCTCCTATTTCTATCTTATTTATTCCCAATCTCCCATTCACCTCCTGAGTTGTCCTTTATCCCTTGTCGGACAACCACATCTCCCCTCTCCATTTGGATTTGCGAATCATGAAATCCTTTGAACATCACATTAAAAATACTAAAAACATGAAAGATCATCTGTATTATGTCCTGGAGGACAGGTGAAGGAGTTAGTCAAAAGTTGCCAATATAGGGATCCAGACTAAGGTTTTAAAAGGGCAAAATAATTATTGCATCATTATTATAGTATTATTATTATAGTATTATTATAGTAATGAATCGCAAGGGCCCATGTAGACAAGATTCTTTCTTGGTCAGTAATAAAATCGGAGGACGCAAAGGCTTTACAAGCATATGCACTCTTTCTGAGAGGATGTTATAATGCAATGGGAAGTAGTGGACACTTGCAAGAGCTGAATTTTCTTGCTAATTTATTAATTATTGTCAATAAATTATCTTACAAGCTGTGGGATTTATGGAGAACTAAAGTTGCAGAGATCAAGATGCTTTCCAGACTTTTGAGGATGTTGTTCAATTCTTGGAATTGCATGTATATATTTACACCATACCAGCATTTGAAAATATTAAAGAAATAGAAGTCTAAATCATCGGCTCAACAGAAACCAAAGGGGAAGTACATTTGTTTCTGCTGTGTCAGATACAGGCACAAGAAAGAACAAGGAAACAATGGAAAAAGAAGATCAGACTATTCAGGAAAGCTGTTTGCATTGCAAGAATAAGCATGCTTAATAAAAATGTTCACAATTGGAGAAAATGTTGCTTGAGAAATTAAATGTTTAAAAAGAATGGAATATGTTCCAGTTGCTTATGTAAAGCTAAACTTGTAATAAGTGACTTAGTTGTGATATATGCAGATTAAAACATCCCAAGTTACTACATACTCAACAAAGTAAATTTGAGTAGGAAGTCAAACAATCTGAATCCAAGACTAAAGACACAGTCAATGAGAATACCTCAGTTACGGTTCAGACAAACAGTCTTACTGGGGCCTGTGGAAAAGCTCTCCCAATAGTTCCTGTACACATTAAAGCTAAAAAAGGAAGCTTCATACTAAAGACCTATGCATATCTTGGTCCAGGAAGTGCCACTCATTTTGTACTATTGACTTGATGAATAAACTTAATCCACCTGGTAAAAGATCACAAATTTTGAAGACAACGAATGATGAAAGGAATATTGAAGCTAATATACTTTCAGGTTTACAGATTGCTAAATTGAATAGCAATGAATTTTGAGATCTTGTAAGCATATATACTCAGAAGATTATGGCTGTGAATAAGGAGAATATTCCTTATCAGGATGACATCAAACAATAGGATTATCTAAAAAAACATTTGCTTACCCAAGATTGATGCCAAAATCGAGATGGATTAGATGTGCCAAAGACTCTCGAACCTGTAGAAGTGAAAAGAGTCAAAATGATGGACCTTATGCTGTGAGAACATTGCTTGGATGGACAATTAATGGACCATCAGGAGGAAAAATTAATAATGATCAGAATTTCAGTAGTCAAATTTAATAATTTATGGAAACAACAGTTTAAAATTGATTTCCTTGAATCTCTCAAAGATATTCAAGAACCATCTAAGGAGGACAAGCAGTTTCTGGATTTAGATTCAAGAGAAAATTCAGGAGAAAATCTTCTTTTCATTTGGAATATACCAATGTCATGTCCGATCTGATAACCAAGGGTTATGTAGAAAAGGTGCCAGAAGATATCTTAAAATGTAAATAAGGTAGAAAATGGTATTTACCTCATTATTGAATTATACATCCACTAAAGGAGAAACTACATGTGGTACTTGATTGTGTAGCATCATTTTAAGGGTTTTCATTGAATTCACAACTTTCACCGTCCAGCCTTAACTAATAATTTAATAGGCACTCTGATATGATTTTGTAAAGAGTCTATTGTAATTGCTGCAGATATTGAAGGTATGTTTCATCACGTAAAAGTACCATCAGAAGATTGTGGTTTTCTATGATTGTTATGGTGGCCAAATGGCAATTGCAGTAAAGATATGATTGAATACAGAATGCCAGTTCATTTATTTGGAGCAACTTCATTACATAGAAACATAGAAGATGGGAGCAGGAGTAGGTCATTCGACCCTTTGAGCCTGCTCTGCCATTCAACGAGATCATGGCTGATCTTAAAGTTCAGTACCCCATCCCCGCCTTCTCTCCGTAACCTTTAATACCCTCATACTGAAGAAATAGATCTAATTCCGTCTTAAATATATTTAATGAACCTGCCTCTACTGCCCTCTGTGGCAATGAATTCCACAGATTCACCACCCTCTGGGTCAAGAAATTCCTCCTCATCTCGGTCCTAAATGGTTTGCCTATTATCCTCAAACCATGGCCCCGGGTTCTGGATTTTCCCATCATTGGAAACATCCCATCTGCATCCATTCTGTCCAGACCTGCCAGAATTACAGTTGTACAAATTTTGCTCTCAGGAAATGCGCTGAAGAGAAATTTACTTCTCAAGCTGTAAGCATCATCAGAAATAATTTTTATGCTGATGATTGTCTTACTTCAGTAGTTTACAAAAAAGCAATACATCTTTATCATGAGTTAAAATAGATTTGTAAAAAAGGAGGTTTCTACCTTCAGAAATGGATTAGCAAAAGTTGAGATGTGTTGACTTATTCCCGAGGCAGAAAGAGCAAAGGAGATGAAAACATGTTGACTTGGATTGTGATGTTCTACCTGTTGAACGAATTCTAGGAGTACAATGGTGTGTTCAATCTGATATTTTTAAATTGAAAATTGTTTTGAAAGAACAACCTGTGATAAGAAGAGGTATTATTTTGATTGTAAGCTCAATGTATGATCCATTGGGAATAATGGCACCAACAGCATTAATATCCAAGAAAATTCTTCAAGAATTGTGCATAATATAATTTGGATAGGATGAAACTATTCCAGATTCCATCGCACAAGATTGGATGAATTGGATTGAGAGTCTTGAAATGTTAGAAAGTTTTGAAGTCAACAGATGTTTTAAACCTACAGTCTTTGAGAATCATCATATTTTCTCAGTTACACTATTTTGCTGACACAAGTGAAGGTAGCTATGGTACTGTCAGTTATTTAGTACTGCGAAATAACCAAGAGTGAGTACATTGTGGATTTGAAATGGGAAAAGCCAGTCACCATACCTCGAATGGTATTGTCTGCTGTTACTATGGCGAGCAATAAGGACACAGTATTAAGAGAATTACAGGTGGAATTAGCAGATTCTATGTTTTGGACTGATAGTTTGTGTATTAATATATTTAAGCGCTGATGTACTATGAGGTTTTATACCTTTGTGACTAACAGAATTAATGAGATCGAGAAGGTTTCACATGCTACTCAACGGAGATAGGTTAAAACAGTGGATAATTCAGCTGATATACCTTCACGAGGATCAAAAGTACAATTGTTTATGAAAAGAGCCAACGCTTGGGTGTTTGGTCCTCAATTGATTTCGCAATCTCAAGAATGGCCTCAAAATCCAGAAGAGTTAAAAGAATTTTCAATGGAGGATCGAGAAATCTAAAACACTAATGTGAATACTATTCTAATATCTAAAGAGAATGATCCAATTTGCTATTCTTCTTCATGGTTTCATTTGAAAAGGGCAATAGCATGGAATCTAGGATTTAAAAACTATGTTTTTACATTGTATCAAAAAAGACTCTGAAGTCTCAAAAGAGCTATTACCTAACAGTTGATGTGTTAGTGAATGCTGAATTGGAGATCGTTAGGTTTTTTTTGTCAGAAAAAGCCATTTAATAATGTGATATCAAAATTGAAGAATTTGAATGTTATAAATTATGTATTGAGAATAGGAGGAAGATTGGAAAAAGCAATAATACCAGAAGAAATGAATCATTCAATTATATTAGCTAAGGAATTTCATATTTCTGAATTGATTGTTCGACATATACACACAAAAAAACAGGTCATGGTGATTGTAATCATGTATTATCAGAATTGTGCCAGAAATATTTGATACTTGGTGCTTTGATATTGATCAAAAGAATTATCTCAAAATGTGTTCATTGTCGATGTGCAAATGCTAAACCTAGACAATAACAAATGGCAGATTTGCAACAAGACTGAGTTTCGCCTGATGAACCCCCATTTACATATGTGGGAGTTGATTATTTTGGTCCTTTGCAAGTAAAATGAGGAAGAAGTGTTGAACAATTATATGGAGCTATTTTAACGTTTGACTATGAGAGCTATTCATATTGAAGTCGTCATCTTTTGTCAATGTTCTTTGATGTTTTATCAAAAGGTGTGGTCAAGTAAAAGAATTACATTCTGATAAAGGATCTAATTTTACAGGCAATTTTATGAAAAGCAATTCAAAATTGCAATCAACATCAAATTCATGATGCATTACTTCAAAGGGAAATTAATTGGATCACATCCTGGAGGTGTGTGGGAAAGAATAATTAGATCAATCAAGAAAATCCTTAATTCCATTTGGAATAGTCAAATAATCTTCAGACAGTATTGTGCAAGATTGAAGCTATTTTAAATAGTTCTCCAATAATGAAAGTTTCTGTTGATTCAAATGACATTGAGGCATTTACATCTTAAATCTAAACATTTAATACCTTTGGGTCAATTTCAGAAAGATGATATTTATACAAGACACAGTTGGAAGACAAGGGCAGCATATTGTGGATTGATTTTGGAAAAGATGGGTTAAAGAATATCCTTCATTATTACAAGAAAGATAAAAATGGTCAAAAGCTAAATGCAATGTTCTATGCTGAGACATGGTAATTATCATGAATGATTCTGCACCAAGAAATTCTTGGTTGGTGGGGGAAAAAAAATTGTGGAAACTGTTCCAGACCACTAAGGTTTTGTTTGGCAAGTATGGATTAAAACCAAGACTGGTTACTTAAATTGACCTATTATGGAGATCTGTCTTTTACCAAAAGCAGAATTTTTTTTATTTCTAATCTTATGCTTATCACATTTACTTTTATATCTGTAATAGTAAATATTATATTAGGCATTAACATCTATAATAATAATAATTAGGGGCTGGAATGTAAAGGTTAAAATCTTGTTTTTGATTTTTAATTTTGTGCCCATCCCTTAAAGAAAGTTTGTAGTGTTACCATAGTGACTATGACATCATATCACGTGATATCTGGGCAGAGGTATCTTTTATCTCATTGACGAACTATGAAAGATACGCGAGCAAGATACTTTTCTTTGAATTCATCTTAATTTGTCTATTTCTTCTGTTTAAAGCGGAATATCTTTATATCATTATACAGTATTATATATATCATACATTATACAGTAATTCATAGTGATGAAAATCTCACTGTGAAGTTATGCAAAATGTTTGTTTTATCAATGAATTAAAGCTACTACTACAAAATTTGTTTTACTGGATTAATAAAATAGTAATTCAGAATATTGTCGCTCACATTTCCAAGAAGATGACACGTTTTGAAATTGGGAAATATTAGAACTTGGAAAGTGTCATCTATACATAGGTTCAAGAAAATACCTCACTGAAAACTTTTCAATGGTAATGGGGGGGGGGGGGGGCTGTGAGCAAAAACTTTTGGCTTTGCTTTGAACCAGATTTTGAGAATGGATTGTAAAAATGCTTCTCTGATCCAGCTGGAGAGTGATAACAGGAAATCACAATTGGCAAGACAAAGTTCAGGGAGTGATTGGTTGCAGTAGTATTTGTTGAAAGATCCTGAGTTTTGTTGAGCAATCAACACCTGGAGATAAACTGCAGGGAGTAAAAAGACAATTGGTGACATTTTGAGTCACGAATCATTTTAAGTACACTTTATCACCACAGGCTGGATGTAATCAAATAATATTATATCAGATGTGTGTAACTTAATAATATTCTACACATTAATAGACATCTGGTCACTTTTATTTCACTAGAGACTGTGCAGCTTTGAAAATTAGTTAGTTAAACTTCTAATGAGTTATCCAGCTCAGCAATTTATTTTTCTTCCAATAAAAGTTTAATAACATATCACAATTTTAGAGAAGCATTTGTCTGACTATGTTTGGACCATGGTTTTCACTCCACTGTACCTGCAGAACCCTTGACTGCCTCTCATTTATTTGCCACAATCTTGTCCTTAAGCCTTTGTCTCCCAATCAAGCAAGGGTGTAGCCATCCCCTCAGAGTTATACAACATGGAGATAGGCCCTGCTGAGTTCATGCTGACCCAATTATCTGCCTGAGCTGGTCCCATTTGCCCTGCATTTGGCCCACATCCCCCATTTCTTACCAAAATGTCTTCTGAACATCAACTACATTTCCCTCTTCAATTTCTTCTAACACCTTACTTCATATAACCACCATTCACTAGGTGAAAAAGTTTCCCCACGTTGGGCACTTTCGGTAGCCCAATAATGATGCAGACAGAAGATTGAGGGGAACAATAGGCTTTATTGAGCAAGAGACTGCTGGCCCGGGTTTAGGCTAGGAAAATGAGCAGGAAGGAGAGGGGACTCGACCTTTAAGGCCAGGGATCACTAGGGAAGGATCAAGGGAGGAGCTAAGGCAGGGAGACACTCAAAGGGCAGGCCAGCCAGTGCACACAGCCATATCACCACAACGCTCAACCTTAAATCTTTCCTATCTCACCTCAAACCTATGCCCTCCAGGTTTATATTCCTTCTTGGCCTCCATCAATTGTGATCGTCCATGGGTATTGCACCTCTGGTTTGTTTAGCAGCATCGACTATCTGTAAAGGCCAATCCTGGAATGGCAAGCTCTACCACAGTTGCTGCAAATATAGGGCATCATTAAATTGTTGGCCACTGTGCTGCTCGCTTAGCTCTCCACTCCTCAAACTGACTCAAGATCACTCTTTCAGCTTGCTCTAGATGTTGAGGAAGAGTACCTCACCATTTGTTGCGGTCATCTGCTGTATCCTCCCAACACTGTGTTGATTTTTAAGGCTTTCACGTCGCTCTTGCAGAGGTCCTTGAAGTGAAGCTGGGGTCTACCAACATTCCTCTTGCCATTGCTACATCTTCATTGAGGATGTTCTTTGGCAGTCTACCATCCTTCATGTGACAGACATGGCCCAACCAAAGCAGTCTGTGTTGTCCTAGGAGAGTGAACATTGCAGTTTAGACTCTATTGGTCTGAGATAAAGGCTGTGATCATTTTGTTTTTAATGGCCCTCATGATTTAATTAATCTTTATAAGGTCATTCCTCAGCTTCCTTTGCTTGAAGGGAAATGACCCAACAATTGAGTATCTCCTGATATTTCTCTTTACAATATATTCTATTAAGTTTAACATATAACCATAAATGCAATTACATAATAATTCATTTGTATACAAATAAACACGCACACAAAAAAAGCCAATGGGGAAAAGGTAGATAAAATTAAATCAATAATTGCTTATAATATACCTACAAACATTGAATTGAAATTATCCACATGACCTTGTTAAACCTGTTTGTTAAAATAGCTGATAAAATAAAGGGAAAAAAAATTAAAAACCCTAAAATCTAAATCTAATCTATCCCCTCCCTCTAATCAAGGTTAATTTATCAATTAATTTTAAAATAATCAATGATGTGGAACCACTGGTGATCCTTGGAGAACAGGCAATGAACCACAATCATTGTTAATTCTTCCAATTATAAAGAAATTCCAAGAATGGGCCCCACAATTTCATAAATTGAAACTTTATATTTAATATTCTATCTAATTGTCTCTAAACTTAAATAGGACATTGTCACATAACCAATAAAATTGTTCATCTAGCTATCAGTGTGGTAAAAACCAAAACCTTTCCTGAGATGCCAATATAAATTTATCTGAATCACGAGAAAAAACAAACAAATCAATTAATGGGCAAGGTTCCAAATTAATCTTAAGTATTGTTGATAAAGTTTGGAAAGTGTCTTTCCAGAATCTCTCTAAGTTTGGGCACTCCTAAAACATGGATCAGAGAAGCTCCAAAAAATTTTACATTTCTCACATAGTGGATCAATATCTGCATAAAAATGAGAGTTTGGACATACGAGTTCTGTGTACCACCTTATATTGCAATATGCAACGTCTTGCACAGAATGAGGAATCATTAACTAAGCTGAGAGTAGAGAACCAATCTTGATCTGAAAATGTTAAGTTCAAATCTCACTGCCAATCACTCTTGATCCCAGCCATGGAAATTGAATTTAAATCCAATAAATTATTATAAATACATGTTAATTCACCATGAAAATAAAACTAAATAAAAAACCGATCAAGAATATTAGTGTTGGAAATTTGTGGAAAATTCAAAATCTTAGACTGAACACGTGTCTATTGGAAAGATTAAATTTAGCTGATAATTGTTCGAAAGAGGCCAAATTATCTTGAAACGATCATTAAAACTTTGTATACCTATTTTATTCCTTGAAACCCGAGTCCAACAAAGACAGTTGAAAAAGATAGTTATCTATAATTGGACTAGTCCATTCATTCCAATTTCCTAAACTGAACCCAAATTCTCAACCTATTCCAACTTAATAACCTACTCTAAAGCTGCCTAAAATTTGCCCATTAATGTCTCTTGGGTTACTTGGGAGGCTTCTTAAGTATTTCCAGTGCAAATACTTATCACTAGTCTCGTGGTGAAGAAAAAAAAATGCATATACATGAAATTTAAAGATTTTTAGACAAAGGAAGAGAAAAAATAAAAACTGAGTTTGGAATTAAAATTAGATAAATTTCAGATTGTGTTTATAAGATTTGTATTGGCAAGAAAATGTTTAGCTATTACTTGGAAAAATGAAACAGAGTTCAGTATTCAAAGATGGCATATGGAAATGAGATCCTGTATTCCATTGGAAAAGATAACTTGTAATTTACGTAATAATTATTCTTTTTTTTGTTAAGGTGTGGAGCCCGTGCATGAAACATGGGTTTAAATATGTAGTAGAGCTGTTTATCCACTGTTTAGCCAGCACCAAACATGGCGACCGGTTGATTGCTATACGTGTTAACTCTTTTTTTCTTTCCTTCCTTTGGGTAGTTAGTGGGGCGGGGGGAGAAGGGGGGATTATAGAGGATAAAATTATGTATTTTACTATTCTATATTTGATTGTATGCTTTATTTTGAACAATAAAATATAGAAATTACACTAGACAATGAAGATTTTTCTTCCTGAACACATTTGGGTATATTTTGTCAATTTTGGACTCTGGCTTGGCTTCGCGGACGAAGATTTATGGAGGGGTAAATGTCCACGTCAGCTGCAGGCTCGTTTTTTGGCTGACAAGTCCGATGTGGGACAGGCAGACACGGTTGCAGCGGTTGCAAGGGAAAATTGGTTGGATGGGGTTGGGTTTTTCCTCCTTTGTCTTTTGTCAGTGAGGTGGGCTCTGCGGTCTTCTTCAAAGCAGTTTGCTGCCAGCCGAACGGCGAGGCGCCAAGATGCACGGTTTGAGGCGAGATCAGCCCATTGGCGATGGGCACCAAGAGATTTCTTTAGGCAGTCCTTGTACCTCTTCTTTGGTGCACCTCTGTCACGGTGGCCAGTGGAGAGCTCGCCATATCACACGATCTTGGGAAGGCGATGGTCCTCCATTCTGGAGACGTGACCTACCCAGCGCAGTTTGATCTTCAACAGCATGGATTCGATGCTGTCGGCCTCGGTCATCTCGAGTACTTCGATGTTGGAGATGAAGTCGCTCCAATGAATGTTGAGGATGGAGCGGTGACAACGCTGGTGGAAGCGTTCTAGGAGCCGTAGGTGATGCCGGTAAAGGACCTATGATTCGCAGCCGAACAGGAGTGTGGGTATGACAACGGCTCTGTCTACACTAATCTTTGTGAGGTTTTTCAGTTGGTCGTTTTTCCAGACTCTTTTGTGTAGTCTTCCAAAGGCGCTATTTGCCTTGGCGAGTCTGTTGTCTATCTCGTTGTCGATCCTTGCATCCGATGAAATGGTGCAGCCGAGATAGGCAAACTGGTTGACCGTTTTGAGTTTTGTGTGCCCGATGGAGATGTGGGGGGGCTGGTAGTCATGGTGGGGAGCTGGCTGATGGAGGACGTCAGTTTTCTTCAGGCTGACTTCCAGGCCAAACATTTTGGCAGTTTCCGCAAAGCAGGACGTCAAGCGCTGAAGAGCTGGCTCTGAATGGGCAATTAAAGCGGCATCGTCTGCAAAGAGTAGTTCACGGACAAGTTGCTCTTGTGTCTTGGTGTGAGCTTGCAGGACTACTGATCATGAAAATCACCTTAAATGTTTTTTTTTGAAATCACATACTACATTTTAAATACAACCTATTTTTGTGATTTTCCGTCATATTTTAAGGCTACTTCAAGCAGTCAAAGCCATGAAGTGCAGCATGTCGTTGAAAACTAATTTTTTGCATTTGCACATGGATGTCTTCCCTGCTGAACTTGGGGCAGGCATGAACATGGTGAAAGGTTTCACCAAGGCAAGTGGAATCCACCAATGCTGGTTGGACACTGACACGATGCCGGGTACGAAAGAAAATCAGCAGCAAAACATTTGGATCATTTGAACGAACACAATACGTCAGCATCATGTGATAAAACAGGCTAATTTCAATAACAGTTAAACTTCCTATGTGATACAGCAAATATGAAATTATCATGGTGTTCAGCTTGAAGTTGTCTATCATAACGAGCAATTATTTTTATGGAAGCAAACCTTTTTAAAAATATTGTTCAGTGTTATTGTTAATTTTACAAAGCTTGGAAGTTTATCACAGCTTATTGTTTAAATTTAGACATACAGCACATTAACAGGCTATTTCAGACACTAGTCCATGCTACCCAATTTTAACCGACATTCCCAGTACATTTCAAAGAGTGGGAGGAAGCTACTGCCACCAAGGAAACCCACACAGACCTGGGGAGAACATGCCAACTCCTTAAAGGCAGTGTGGGATTCGAACATTCGTCCCGATCGCTGGCACTGTAAAGGCATTCCACTGACCACTACGCCAATCATGCTGCCTTTTTTCATCGATAATGGGTGGAGAAAAGGTGTGACAAAGAGAGGAGTCCAAAGTGAACAAGGTACAGAGAGCTAGTCTGTCAAGAGGAGGTATGATGCATGAGAGGAGTGACTCTGGAGCAGACTTGGATGTTTAAAGAACTATCACATTCTCGGAACATTCTAAACTTGTTCAGAGCAAATTTATGATGGACTCACTAAAGTTGTGTTGAGAATCACAGCAGATTATTATCCCACAAGAAATAAGTTCTTCTGTTACGTTGCTGCTGTGGGAACTTACCCAAAATATCTGTAGTGCTCAAGATCTTAGTGCAGTGTGATGAAAGTTTTTTTTTTCTCTGAAAAATTCTGCCCATCTAGAGCATCAATGAATATAATTTTCAATGTGTGACTGCTCTAAAAGAGATGCTACAACAATATCAACCATTCCACAATGGTGTTTGACATTACTCAAGCTTTTGTCTCCATTGATTGAGATGAACTGTGGAAGACCCTTCTTAAATTTGTCTTGCTACAGGTATCTGTCTCAAGCTTCTCGCCATCAGTGATCCCAATCAAGGTTGCTGCAACAAACTCAATGTAAAATTTAGATTTAAAAAAGACATAAATACATCACAGTAACAGGCCCTACTGGCCCACAAACCTGGGTCACCCAATTACACCCACTTAACCAGCATTCCCTGTACATTTTAAAGGGTAGGATACTGGAGAATCCAGAAGAAAGTCACACAGACACAAGGACATACAAACAGCACCAGATTCAAACCTGTGTCACTGGCGCTGTAACAGTGTTGTGGCAACCTCTACATTAACTATGCCACCCTGAATGGTGTCAGACAAGGCTGTGTCATCACTATAACCCTTTTTCCTAGTGCATTTCACTTTCAACAGACTTCCTGCTGGAGTGGGGTAAATCTGCGGAACAAATGGCAATTTCAGTTCAAATATGATGCTAATAGACCTGGTATTGTAACTCATTCATTCTACTGGACCTATTGAATGGTGTTCAATGATTCCATTTCAGTGCTATGCAAAACAGTTTTTTTCAATTGGCTTTGGTATCTTTATTTATTTTTGTTCTGAGTCCAGCAAATAATAGATATATTAGTTGAGTCATATTCCATAAGTTGGGTGGGGGGGAAGGGGAGATTGCCATTTGTTCTGCAGATTTACCCCACTCCAGCAGGAAGTCTGAGGACAGTCTATATTTAACTGATACATAGGATTATAAAGCATCATTATTCTATATATTGGAGCATATTACATATGAAAGAATTCAAATTATCACATGTGAACAACACAATTACTGAGCCCCAGTGGGATGATCAAGGTTATTCACATGTATTGAATCATAATAATGATTAATTCACAATAATGACAATACCATCCATGTGCAAATATTGAAAAAAATCCTACCTAGAGATGTTTATTGATAGGAAATATGGAGATAGCTTATAGGGTATAATTAGAATGGAACTTTCCACATTTTATTGACTCAAGGCAGTGAGACCAGACAACACACCTGGTCAGGTATTGAAGGCCTGTGCAGACCAATTGACAGGTCTTTATGGGAATCTTCAACAGCTCACTGCAGCAGTCAGTTGTCCCCACAGATTTCAAGACAACCACCATCATCCTGGTTCTAAAGACAGTGACAATAATAAGCCTCAATGGCTACAGCCCTGTGGCACTGACCTCCACCATAATCAAGAGATTTGAGCGTCTGGTGGAACCCATTTAAATTCACCTAAAGAAGAAATCATTCCACTGTCGATGCTGTTCTTTCACTCCTTCCTGACCCACCTGGAGAATGACGCTTCATATGCCAGCTGCTGTTCGTTGACTTCAGCTTGGCATTTAATACGATCATTCCCTCGAGATTGACCTCACTGGGACTCAATAACCCTCTACTCGATTCAGAACTTCTAAAGGGAAAGACCACAGCCTGTCTAAGCCAGCAGCAGAACATCAAGGACTGTTATGCTGAGAACTGTTGCACCTCAGGACTGTGTGCTTAGCCCACTACTGCATCACCAGATCCAGCTCCAACAGCATCATCAAGTTTTCAGATGGCCTCATCAGCAACAACAATGAGTCACTCTCCAGAGAAGAGGGGGAAAATCTTGTGATATGGTGTTTGTGTAAAAACCTTAGTCTCAACATGGACAAAATGAAGGAGAGAATTGTGGACTTCAGAAGGACAACAAAAGCCCTCCATTGCACACCAATAACTCTGCAATGGAGAGAGTAGAGAGCATCAAGTTCCTTGGAGTCCACTTAAATAGTGACCTATGGTGGACCACAACACCACCTCATGTCAGGAAGGCACAACAGTGACTGTACTTTCTGATAAGACTGAAGAAGGAAGGTTACCAGTCGCTGAAGAGTCAGTCTCTACAGAAGCTCTATTGAGGGTGTTCTGTCCAAATGAATCACAGTGTGGTATGGTTGCTGCAGAGAAACAGATTGGAGGACCATCCACAGGTTCATAATAGTGGTAGCGAGGAATACGTGAAACTCCCTCCCATTCATCGACATGATCTACTGCGATCATTTTCTGAAGAGAGTGCATAACTCATTGAGGACCCCTATCATCCCACACAGAGCACCTTTCAGCTACTCCCATCAGGAAAGATGCAGAAGTATTAGAGCCAGTGCCACCAGGCTAGGGGAAACAGCTTCTTCCCATGAGCAGTAGGGAATGCTGAATGACCAAAATAATTGCTCACCCAAACCATCATGTCTCTCATATTTCTAAAACAATATTTATTTGTACATATGAATACTTGTCCTGTAATATGCACTGTTTGTTTCTATGTGTGTCTGTTCTTGCTCCAGCAATGCTAACTGAGCCCAACATCAATGAAGGGAATGACTCTTGTAACCCAATTCCATTTGTATTCCTGGACCTACTTAGGAGGTTGTCAAAGTGTATATGAACACCACACCTATCAAACAAAATACAAACATCTTGGATCAATCACAGTGCCATAATCCCTACAGATGACCTTGCTAACCAAATGCAGCACTAACATTGAGGCTCAGACTATTTATGGCACAGAGGAAGGAAAACCAATACATGGATGTAGGAAATACACAAGAGACTGCAAATGCTGGAAGCGGAAGGTAAACCCCACCTCCCATCTGAAGAAACTCATTGGGTTGAGCAGCATTTGTTGGGGAGAAAGAATGGTTGATGTTTTGAGTCTAAATACTTTATCAATAATGTTTAATTGTAAAGGGGAGAAGGTAGGAGGGGTGGATCAAGAATACCTTATGGGATTCGTGAACAAGGTAGAGTTGAGATGTGATGGACAGAGACAGAATTGGCAGATGCCTGAAAAAAGTAGAAAGGCAATATAAAAAAATGTGAGTCAAGTGGAAGGAGATTTTACAGAGTGGATTGGGTGATTAGAAGACTAGGGTTGCCAGTGATGGAAATTGATGAGAAGAGGAAAATGGTAGTCTCAAGATAGTCTGGATGTAGATAGCAAAAATTTCTATTGGGGAGGGATTTGGAAGGGAATGAAACTAAAGAGGAGAGAAGACAAGAATGGGAAATGCTAGGTGGGGATGGGTTGAAAATATGACAATAAATGGTGGAGAAGAGGTACAGAACAAGTGAAATTTGAAATTTCTATGTCCGTACCATTGGATTGTGGCTGCCCAGGCAGAATATGAAGAGTTATTCCTGTAGTTTATGTTGCACCTCTCTCTGGCAGTAGAGAAAGCCCAACACAGACAGGACTGTGTGGCAATGGGAAGAGAAGATGAAATGGCATCCAGCAAGGAGCTCAGTCTGGCCATTGCAGACAAAGCATCAATACTCAAATGGTCACAAAGTCTGCATTTGGTCCCACCAATGTTAAGAAGGCTACATTGGTAGCATGGAATGCAGGAAATGAGGTTAGAGGAGGTGATAGTGAATCTTTGCATTACGTGGAAGAGCTATTTGGGAAAATATTACACCATGCAGTTAGAGGAGAAACCATCATGGGTAATGGAGAGGTCGGTGGGGATGAATGATTGGTCAAGGGAATCATTGAGAAAACTCTCTATGGTAGGCAGAAGGTGCTGGGGAAGTATAGATGTCTCAGTCAGGTCCATTTGCAGAAATGACAGAATGATGTGCAGAATGTGGGGTGAAAGGCAAGAACAAGAACCATCCTATCCCTGTCCTGTTTCAGGCAAAAGCAGATTCCAATGCAGGAAATTAGCCTGCTCTGTAGAGGGGAAGCCACATTGCCTGAGAAAGGAGAATAAGTATCATAAACAAGGATAGTAGTCCTTGACATCTCTCTGAAATTTTAGATCCTGTAGAAAGGGATGATGATGTCAACAGAATAAAGTTTAAAAATTGCTTATTTAAGCCACATTGATTTTCAGGGGTCCAAAAACAGATCCCTGCAGAACATCCAGAGTTACTGACCTCCAGGAAGAATATGTTCCAGCTTTGAGTTTTGCAGCAAGCCAATTCTGAATCCACACAGCCATGTTTCCATGGATGCCATGTCTCAACTTTCTGAAAGAGTCTACCATGGGGGATCTAGTCAAACACAAATCTACTTCATTACCTTTTATCAATTTTTGTTATTCCCTCAGCAAACTTAATTAGGTTCATGAGATATGACCTACTCCTCAAAAAGCCATGTTGATTATCTGTGACAGGACAATACTTTTTTTTTAATGCTCATAAATCCTGTCCCTAAGAATCCTTTCCAAAAGTTTGCACACCACTGATGTAATTCCCAGGATTCTACCTTTTTAAACAAGGGGATGACATTTGCCATTCTCCGCTACCTCCCCTGTGGTCAAGGAGGATCATTACTAACACTCCAGCAATCTCTTCTCTCATTTCCTAGGGTGTATCTCATCTAGTCCTGTGGACTTAACAGTCCTAATGTTTTTGAGAAAATCCAGCACCATTTCTTAACTGTAATATGCTCCAGCATGTGCTTGTTCTATGCTGAACTCTCATTGATCAAGGTCCCTCTCTCTAGTGAACACAAACAGTATTTATTTAGGACCTCCCTGTGCTTCCAGGTACATGTTGCCTTCTTTCTCCTCTTAAGCAGCCCTATCTTCACTCTTGTCATCCTTCTATTCTTCATGAATGCATAGAACACCTTAGGGTTTTCCTTAATCCTACTTGCCAAGTCTTTAATTTTCCACCTTTTAGCTCTCCTATATCCTTCAAGTTTTTTCCTGGCTACCCCACTTCCTAAACCTTATGTATTCTTCCTTCTTCCTCTTAACTAGCTGTTTCACCTCTTGTCAACCATTGTTCCCTTATCCTACCATCTTTTCCCCATCTCAGTGAGACAAACCTATTTAGAATACCATGCACATAGTCTCTAAACATTCTCCACATTACTTCTGTGCTTTTGCCAGAGAGCATGTTTCCAATTTACTCTCCCACATTCATGCCTAATACTATTGTAATTATCCCTTGCCCAATTAAACAATACCATTTTGTCTACTACTATCCTTGTCCAGAGCTATGCTAAAGCTTGGAGCTGTAGTCACTGCCATCAAAATGCTCCCCTCCCATGACATCTGTCACCTGACTTGGTTCATACCCAGAATTAGCTCTAGATTGGCCTCTCCTCTAATCGGCTGGTCCACATACTGTGTCAGGAATCCTTCTTGGACACACCTGACAAATACTTCTTTATCTATCCCTCTTGCAGAAATGACAGTCATTGTTGGGGAAGTTGAAGTCTCCCAACAACCCTATTATTTCTGCAATATTTCAAAATCTTTCTACTTATCTGCTCCTCAGTGGCCCAAGGATTATTTGGGTATCTATAGACTACTCCCAATACAATGATTGCTCCCTTCCCATTTCTGATTTCCACCCATACTGGCTCTTTTCCACTCGCATATCATCTTAAGTAATCCCTATGCCATAGCTGCTGTGATTAGTAAGGGATAACTTAAGGTAGCATGCGAGTGGGAAATACAGGTTGAGAGCCACTGCTCTCGACCCAATTATTACTGAAATATTTTGCTTGAGAAAAATTGTAATGGGCCCATTTCTTTTAGATTTATGAAACTGTGCACAAAAGTCAATTAGGTACAACAAAAAGAGTGGGTTTTCAATCTTTTTCTTTCCACCCATATGCCTCCTCAAGTTATCCCTTACTAATTACACCTATGGCATAAGGATTACTTAGAGGTATACGAGTGGAAAATAAAAAGTTTGGGAAACCATGTTGTAGACAATCGCTCCACAACATTCTTCCTTTCTGCAGGTGCATTACTATCCCTGATTAGGAATGCTAATCTCATTCTCCCCTAGGTTTACCTCCCATCATATCCTTTTTAAAACATCTGAACCCTGGTGCTGCATCAACCAATCCTGTCTTTGCAACAGCCAAGTCTTTGTAATAGCCATAACCTAGTAATTCCACATACTGATCCATGCTGTAAGTTATTACTAAGACTTCTTGTGCTGAAACTGACACATTTATGCTCCTTCCACACCCTGTCTTCCCTCACAAATTCACTACGCATTGCATCAACCTTTCCCTCACCTGCTCCATTTTCTGCCCTCTCAATCTGGTTCCCATCCCCCTACCAAACTAAGTTAAACCCTCCTCAACAGCTTTACTGGACTTACCAAGAAAGATCTTGCTGCCGACTCCTGCTGTAGGCACTATGCAAGCTACCCAGGAAAATATTTACTCAGTCATACAACAGATCAGCCTTTCTCTCTATAAGTTTACCTCATTGCATTATTCAATGCAATATTTCCTCAGTATCATGCCAAGATTACTCTTTTAACCAGATCAGTCCAATAAAGAATTAACTACTTATTTATGTTTTCCCATTGGTGGATCCTCTCAGAATACAAATGTGCTGTCCAGCTCCCCTACAATACACATTTCAAAATGCCCCCAAGCTGTGACTTGCACCCTGAACTGCTTGGAGCATTTTGCAAATAATAAAATGTTGAAGGCGTTTTTTCTTCTCATATAACTGCAATGTTAACATATCTAATCTCCAATGATGTAAAGCCTAAATATGAAATGAGAAGGTTTGTGTGTGCAGATTAACAACTTGACCAATAAGAATACCACCACATTCTTCTGTCATAAGCCAAAAACAAAAGTGAATATGGGTTGATGCTCTTATTCAGATTGATTGGCACATAAATTGATCAGAGGAGCCAAAAATATTTGGCATTGAATCAAAACAGTATTGAAAAATGTCTTTATTGTAAACAAAGCACACAAAGCTAATAGTGAAACTGCAGGCAGCAGGCCAAGTGCAACAAGTTAAATCAACATTGTAAATAAGACATGATCAAAGACTCATTAGAGATGTGGAGAATCTAAGAAAGCCATTAAGTTTGTGTTGACCCTTTATTAGAATATATTCAAGTTACTTCTAGCAATCTCCACACTGCCCTCTATTTTAGAGTTTGCAGAGTGTGGAAACAGGTCTTTCAATCCAACTTCCCATGCTGACCAAAATGTCTCTCATGTCTGCATTCGACTCTCATCCCTTTAAACCCATCCTATAATACCTGCCTCAACCACCTCCTCCAGCAGCCTGATCCATACATTCATCACCATCTGTGTAAAAAAAAAGTTATCCCTCAGTTTCCTGTTAAATCTCCCCTCTCACCTTCAACTTAATTCCTCTTGTTACTGATTGACTAACGACAATCTATTCCTCTCATGAGTTTGTACCACTGAGATACTCCTCATCCTCCAACGTTTCAAGGAATAAAGCCCTAGCCTGCTCAAACTCTCCCTACAGCCAGAGCCCGAGAATCCTGGAAACATCATTTTAAATTTCTCTGCACCTTCAGCTTCACGACCTCATTCCTATCATAAGGACCAAAACTGAACAATAAAATCATGCATTGTTTTGTAAAGATGATTATTCAGTGTATAAAAATATTATAAATTTGAAGTGGACTACACAAATTAAATATTTAGGAATTAATGTTAATACGAAATTTCAAGAATTATACTCAATTATCTTCCTTTAATAAAAAGGATTAAATTAGATTTGATTAGGTGGAGGGTTCTACCTTTGGGTTTACTAGGGAGGATTAATACCATAAAAATGAATATTTTTCCTAGAATACAATATCTGTTTCAATCAATTCCTTATTTAAAAAAAAAGTTTTTTTTAAGGACTTATATAAAGCGATTAGAGAATTCTTATGGAAGGGAAAATTTCCAAGAGTAGCAATGAGAAAATTGATGTGGGATTTCCAATTTGGAGGTTTAAGATTACCGAATTTTCAGCATTATTACGAAGCAGCTCAATTTAAATTTCTTAGTGCATTAATGAATATGGACGACCCACCTAGTTGGGTAAAGATAGAAATGGCGGTTATTTTAGAAAAATTTCCTCATGAGTTTTTGTTTCGATGGAATAAAAATTTACTACAAACTTACGATGTGCCAATATTGAAACATTTATTGAGTTTATGGACAAGTAAACTTAAAAAATTGGGACTTAAAAATATATATTCTGGAAGATTGCCATTATATAATCAACTTGTTCCTTTTACTGTCTCCAATGCCACTTTGATACAATGGGAAAAGAAGGGAATAAAAAATTTATCTGATTGTTTTTCTGAGGGTTGTTTTTGTTCCTAAGACGAATTACAAAGGAAATATGGTATTAGTGGAAATTCTATATTTGTATATTATCAATTAAGATCTTTTGTAAAACAGTTATGTGGTCGACATATGATTTTATTACCTGAATCTAGTTTTGAAGAATATGTTCTTTCAATACCAAAAAAGGGATATATATCTGATTTGTATTGTATTTTACAAGAAATTTATAGTAAAAAAGACTGGGATAAAGATAAGTCGAAATGGGAAAAAGATTTAGGACATAAAATAGCTGAAGAAGCTTGGATGGAAATTTGTCAGAATAGTATTCGGAAATTAATTAACGCTAGACTAGCGATGATTAATTATAATTTTATTTAACAGCTATATTTAAAGTCGGAGAAATTAAAAAAATTTGGTCTTAGTAAGTTGGATTCTTGTTTTCGATGTGATCAGACGACCAATACTTTTTTGCATACTGTTTGGCTTTGTGATCGATTGCAACAGTTTTGCAAAGGTATTCAATCTATTTTTAACAGTTAATATAATATCCATCTTGTATTAGATCCAGATATATTTTTATTAGGGAACATGCAATCATTAATTGATTTAGGTTTAGAGGATTATCAGATTTCTTTTATCTATTTAGCTTTAGTTGTGGCTAGGAAATGTATAGCACTTACTTGGAAAGATAAAAATATATTAACTTTAGATAAGTGGTATTTGGAGATGAAATTTTGTTTGACTATGGAAAGGATATCTTTTTCAATTCAGGATAAGATGTCTTTTTATAAGTTAAAGTGGACTCCATTTGCTAATTATATGCATTTAAGTTTGATTTAAATATATGTTTAAGCGTGATATTTTAGTATTGATAAAAAAATTTTTGTTGTTAGAATTTTTTTTTAGGTTAAGTTTTATCTCTTTTTTTGTAAGTGGGTATTTTTTTTTCCATATATAATACTGTTAATTTTATTAACTCTTCACTCTATTTTTTTGGGGGGGGAGAGGGCTGGACTAATTTTAAGTTACATTACTAATATTGTGTTACAATTAATAGGGGGGGTTATTTTGTGTAGTTTTCTGATGTAATATTGTAATCATACCATTATAAATTTTTTTAAATTTTTCTTTAAATGTAATTCTCTATTGTATTCATGTTATAAAATTTTAAATAAAGTCTTAAAAAAAAAGATAAAATCATGCATTGTTTAACATCCATAATACATGCTGTGAAATAGAACATTGTGTGATTTAGACGTTGTGTGGACAACAATATAGTAACAGGGGTTTATTCTGACTATTAAGACATATGTATTAATGGTTATACATGTACTGTACCATTCTACACCTGGCAGTGCAATTGTTTTGACTACAAGAGATGCATGTGTTGTGGGTGGGAAGCCGCTACGTCCCATTCTCCAATCAGGATTTCAGAACTCTATTACAACCTTATTGGACCATGGATGTATGTGTGGTTGGATATTGCCAGAACGGATAATATGCAGCGCGTTACTGTAGTCCAAATGGGGGCTCTCCCATATCTTGTACAACTGCAACATATAGACAGAGAGTGGAGCATGAGGCCCCCTAAATGCAGGGAAATGGTTTGAAACTGGCACTGAAAATCCAGTCCCAGCAGAGCAGGGGCGCATAAATGGGGAAGGACTAATAGCTTGAAGTCTGTGAACGTGATGCCCTGGACCTTCAGGGTCACCACGCAGTGCCCCTTTACCCCAGTCGAGAGCAATCTGGTCGGCAATGAAATTCTCTGTGTAGTGGGGAGAATAGCTAGTCCGCAACGGTGGGCCAGGTCCGGGCGGATAAAACTGTCAGTTGACCCAGAGTCAAATAAGCAAGTGGCATAGTGTCCATGCACTTTAATCAGTTCCATTGATTTTGTGAGGGGTTGGGGCAAGTCCTGGTCAAGGTATGATTCCAATATTGAGGCAGAGACTTATAATGTAGATAGTGGAGACCTGCGCGATGACATCACACAAACAGTGGGGCCTGAAAAAAGTGTCGGGGAGGTGGTGTTGCTGACTGCAGCCAAAGGTAAGTGTTGGAGGTCACTGCTTGCCATCAGTGGTGGGGCAGTCAATGGGGAAGCAGTCGGTGGCGGCAGGTCAGCGGCGGGTCCCTGGTTGGAGGCGGCGGCGGGCGTTGAGTTTGGGGCTTGGGCCTGGTCGGACGTTAGGGTGAATGTCATTGCAGCGAGGGTGGGTTGTACCTTCCGCATTCGGCATCTGCTCTAGCAGAAGCTACCTCACCTCATTCGATCAAATCCCAGCCACATAGGCATCCTGAATCAGATCATCTGTGGTCTCCGCAACAGTTCTGTCTGTGCAGGCATAGTCCCTGCCCATTGCCCTTAGTGCCTGAATACAAGCTTTACAGGACTCATCCATCTGTTGCCTCCTTGTAGAAAGTTTGTACCGAGCATAGACCCTGTTCCCTGGTCGCTTGTAGAGCCCTTCCAGCACCTTCTTGGCTGTGGCGTAAGTGGTTGCATCCTGGACACTCTGGTAGACTCTCGGAGACACCATAGTCATCAATATTAGTAGTCGAGGGCTGTCCTCCATCATGGCAGGATCAGAGAGCTGCATGTTTTGAAGCATCTCACCCAGTGCTTAAAGTCATTCGAGGCTGTAGCTGACTGCGGGTTGATGTTCAGGCATTCCAGCCATAGCGTACGCTCCATCCCTTCAAAATTTATTTTTAGTTAATAAAATTGTAATGCGCGTCCAAAGAACCAAAGACTTGTTGATCCAAACCAAGGCTTTTATTAACTAAAAGACTGGAGCATATCACAAGTAGGTCGACCAATCCAGAATGACCTGGTCTGGCTAGGAGCAATCCTTTAAGACCTGCTAGTAGGTGTGGCTACACTCTCAGCCAATCACATTCATCCTACACTATCATCTGTACATATGTAAACATAAACATTGGTGATAGAATCTGTACTATCACACAACATAACCCCTAATTCTCAATATCCTGACTCATGAAAGCGAATACACCACAATATTTTGACCTCACTATCTCGCTGTGATGCCATTATTAAGGTACTATGTACTTGAGCTACTTATCCCTCTGCTCTACAACGTTGCCCAGATCCTACCAGTCACTGTTTAGGTCCTAACCGTGTTAGACAATGCAAAATACAATATCTAATTTCTCTGTATTAAATTCCATCAACCATTACTCTGCCAACCAAAAAGATGTTTGGCAACCATCTTCATCATCTACAATATCAGAGAATTTAGTATTATTCACAAACTTGCTAACCATACCATATTGTGAAACACAGAAGATGTAGTGAAAAGCAAAAATGCTGGAATAACTCAGGTCTCGCAGAGTCCATGGAAGGTAAAAATATATATATATATATATATATATATATATATATAAATATATATATATAAATATATATATAAAAATATATATATATATATATATAAATATATATATATATAAATATATATATATATATATATAAATATATATATATAAATATAAATATATATAAATATAAATATATATAAATATACATATATATAAATATACATATATATATATAAATATATAAAAATATATATATATATAAATATATATAAATATATATATATATATATATAAATATATAAATATAAATATGTATGTATATATATATATATATATATATATATATATAAATATATAAATATACATATATATATATATATATATATATAAATAAAAACAAGGTTTTTGGCCTGAGCTCTTCAATGTATGAGCAAACAGCAGACAGGCACCTGAATAAGTCTGGGGGAGCAGGGAAAATAAGGCAGGGGGAAGAAACAGGCCAACAGACAAAAGCAATCATTGGACAAATAGGAGAAGGGGATGTAGCAGATCTATGAATACAGAGCTGGAAGAAAGGACCCAGGTAAGGGAAAGAGATGGAGAGAGAGTGAGAGGAAAGGAGACATATGCACAGGGGAAGGGGAGAGATGGAGTGGGGATGGGGACTAATGGAAACCAATGAGGTCAATATTAATGTCATCTGGTTGGAGGGTGCCCAGATGAAACATAATGCATTGTTCCTCCATTTTGCAGGTGGTCTCAGAATCTGGCAGTGTAGGAGAACATGGACAAACATGTTGGCATGGGAATGATGTGGAGAATTGAAATGGGTTGCCACTGCGAGACCCTTGGTACTGCAGCAGACTGCAAAAGTGCTCAATGAAGTAATTTCCCAGTCTGTGCCCAGTCTCTCTGATGCACAGGAGACCATAACAGTTGATGACCCCCCAGCAGATTCACAAGTGTTGCTTCACTTCAAAGGACTGCAGGGGGCCCTGAGGAAGGGTGATGAGAAAGGAGGTGTGGGCATTAATGTAGTATTTCTTGTGAACACAAGGGTAGGTCTCAAAGTGGTGATTGGTGGTAAGGGAGGAGTGGATGAGGGAGTTGTGGAAAAGATAGAACCATAAAACAATACAGCACAGAAAACAGGCCATTCACCCTTCTGGTCAGGGCTGAAACATCATTCTGCTAGTCCTACTGACTTGTGACCATTCATTAACCCTCCAATTTATTCTTAAAAGTGAGCTTTAGATGGCAAGATATGTCTGGTGGTGGGATCACATAGTAGGCAGTGGAAATGGCAGACAGTGATATGTTGGATGCGGAGGCTGGTAGGTGAGACAAGGGGGAAAGCTAGTCCTTAGTCCAGGGCAGATGTGCAGGTAATGGAGGGTATGCAGGTGAGGACTGAGCTGAGGGTAGTAGGGGGAAGCCACAATTTTTGAAGATGGAACACATCTCAGATGATCATCCATGGAAGACATCCTCCCAGGAACAGATGCGATCAAGATGGAGGAATTTTGAGAAAGGGATGGATTCCTTGCAGGGTGTTAAAATGTAGTGGAGGTAGTTGTGGGAGATAGTGGGTTTGTAGAAAATGTCTGCAGTTTGTTACTGAAATGCCAACAGAGTATAAGGGCAGAGTTTTGCAGGAGATGGACCAAGTGAAATTGAGGTCAGAGTAGAAGTTAGTAGCAAAGTGGATATAATCGATGAGCTCATCGTGGATGCAGGAGGCAGCATCAAAGTAACCTTGATTGTGGTGAGAACATGTTGAGGGGCCTTGCCTGTGTAGGCTTGTCGCATAGATTGCTCCATGTAGCAAACAGAAAGGCAGGAATAGCTGCAGCCCAAGTGAGTAACCATGGCTACCCCTTTGACATGGAAAAAAAGTGGGATGAATCAAGAGATTATTGAGGGAGGAGGCCAAGTTCTACTAGATGGAAGAGGGTGGTGGTAGGGGTTTCGGGTTTGGACTATTGTCCAGAAAGAAACAGGGGGTTTTGAGGCCTTTGGTTTGGGAATGGAGGTGTATAGTAATTGGATATCCATGGTGATGATGAGGCAGTCAAGTTCAGGGAACTGGAAGTTGTTGAAGTGATGGAGGACATGTGAAATATTGCAAATGTATATGGGGAGTGACTGGACCAAGGGGGACAAAACAGAGTTGAGTTAAGCAGATACAAGTTCAGAATTCAAGAACATGCTGAAACTGTGTCTGCCAAGACAATTGGGTTTGTGGATCTTTGGTAGGAGTTAGAACCAGGTAGTGTGGAACTGGGAAAAAATAAGGTTGGAAGCCTATGAAGGGAGATTATTGTAAGTGACAAGTTCAGAGATGGTGGGCAAGAGAGTAATTTGGAGTATTATGGTGGGGTCCTGATGAACAGATAAGAGGAGTTTCTGAGAGCTGTCATCTAGCTTTTGCCAGATAGAGGTCAGTGTGACAGACCACAACAGCACAATAATGCCATCTAAATAATTAATATTAAACAGCAATGGGGCCAGCACCAAACCCTGTGGATGACATTCTGATAAACAACCTTCCACCATCATCCTCTTCCATGAAGCTAATCTTCAAGTGAATCTGCAATCTCACCTTGGATCTCATGCAATCCATGCTTCCAGAACATCCTACCGTGCAGAACCTTGTCAAATGCCTGGCTGGAATCCATATGTACATCGACAGCTCTGGCCTCAACCTTCTTGGTCAATCTTCAAAATGAAAACTCAGATTTGAGACTTACAAAACCAGGCTTACTATCTCTAATCAGCCTTTGTCTATCCAAGTGAATATCTATCCCCTTCCTCAGAAAATTCTCACTGGCTGGTAATACCCAAGTTTTTCCTTACACCCTTTCTTAAATAGAGGAACAACACTTGCCAACTGCCAGTCTTCTAGCATTTCACTTGTACTTAATGATGATCCATAAATCTCAGCAAATTAACTTGCAATTTTCTCTATAGCTTCCCACAGTGTCTTTGTGTATATATGACAAGGCCCAAATGATTTCTCTAACTTCAAGGAAGGCATCCAGTCTGGACAGAGTACCCAGCTGAGTACTGAAAACTATGCCGATTTTCTGGCCAAAGTTTTCATGGAGATCTTCAGCATCTCACTCTGACAGGGCATGGTACCCATCTGTTTCAAAGAGGCCTCAATCATACCAATGCCCAACAAAAGTGTGCTAAACTGACTAAATGAGTATTACTCATTTGCACAATTACTAGGGCAACCAGTGATGAAATGCAAGGGTCTGGTGTTGAAGTACATCAGCTCCTAATTGAGCAATGGTATGGATCAGTCCAAATTTTTCTATAAAAGTAAAAGCTCCATGACAGATGTCATTTCACTCGATGCTTACAAATTACAGCACCCTGGGTGCCCTCATGGGACTCAGGTGAAATTACTGGGTAGGCCTCCTGCATCTTTCTAAGAGCAGCCTAACCTACCTGTTAAATCACCAACCTGGCAATTTAAGGGGGACCCCATCTGTGCAATGACATGGTAAGTGACATATTATGCAGTCACAGGGAATCCCCAGTTCCCCAAGTTCTTTCTGTTCCCTTTCTATTTAAAGTTCCAAAGTAACTGGGTGAGTCTTTCCCTGTCAAATGGGCAGAGGAAGACACCTGGGTAAGTTTTACTGAGTTCTCTGTCCACATCTGAGTTAGGTCTGGGACCCAGGTACATATAGACTTGTTCAGCCCTTACAAATAGTCCTATTCCTGGATCTTCAACCTAGTAAATTGCCTGGTTAACTCAATTTTAAAAGGCAATTTGAAGGGCCTACTGGCTCTGCCCAAAACCCTGGAATATTTGGAGAGCAAAAATCCATACATTAGGTTGCTCTTTATTGACTACCATTCAACACCATCATACCCTCAAAACTTGTCAGCAAACTCCAAGACCTGGGCCATAATACTCCACTGTGCAACTGTATCTTTGACTTCCTCACCTTCAGACCCCAATCAGAGCAGATTGGCAAAAACATCTCCTCCGCAATTTCTATCAGCACCGAAGAACCACAGGGTTGCTAAGCTGCCACCTCTACTTGCTTTACATCTATGCCTATGTGAGTCAATGAGGCAACAGCACCATTTATACAAATTTACTAACAATAACAATGTAGTGAGGTGTACAAAAATAATAGACGAGTCAGCTTAGAGGAAAATTGAAAACTTGGTTGAGTGGTATGCTAACAGTAAGTTCTCACTCAATGTCTCCAAAACCAAGATGACTGTAGATTTTAGGAAGGAAAAGCCAGAGGTGTACAATCCAATGATCCTAGGGGAATGAGAGGATGAGCAAATTTAAATTCCCATGAGTTACCATCATATAGGACTGCCCTGGACCCATCATACTAATGTCATTGTGAAGAAAGCACGTTAGCGACACTTCTTCCTCAGGAGTTTAAAGAGGTTTGGTATGATATTAGAAACCTTGGAAAACTTCTACAGATGTTTAGTGGAAAGTGTTGACCAGGTACATCACAGCCTGGTATAGGGACACCAATCTTTCTTTGGCTTGGCTTCGCGGACGAAGATTTATGGAGGGGGTAAAAAGTCCACGTCAGCTGCAGGCTCGTTTGTGGCTGACAAGTCCGATGCGGGACAGGCAGACACGATTGCAGCGGTTGCAAGGGAAAATTGGTTGGTTGGGGTTGGGTGTTGGGTTTTTCCTCCTTTGCCTTTTGTCAGTGAGGTGGGCTCTGCGGTCTTCTTCAAAGGAGGTTGCTGCCCGCCAAACTGTGAGGCGCCAAGATGCACGGTTTGAGGCATTATCAGCCCACTGGCGGTGGTCAATGTGGCAGGCACCAAGAGATTTCTTTAGGCAGTCCTTGTACCTTTTCTTTGGTGCACCTCTGTCACGGTGGCCAGTGGAGAGCTCGCCATATAACACGATCTTGGGAAGGCGATGATCCTCCATTCTGGAGACGTGACCCATCCAGCGCAGCTGGATCTTCAGCAGCGTGGACTCGATGCTGTCGACCTCTGCCATCTCGAGTACTTCGACGTTAGGGGTGTAAGCGCTCCAATGGATGTTGAGGATGGAGCGGAGACAACGCTGGTGGAAGCGTTCTAGGAGCCGTAGGTGGTGCCGGTAGAGGACCCATGATTCGGAGCCGAACAGGAGTGTGGGTATGACAACGGCTCTGTATACGCTTATCTTTGTGAGGTTTTTCAGTTGGTTGTTTTTCCAGACTCTTTTGTGTAGTCTTCCAAAGGCACTATTTGCCTTGGCGAGTCTGTTGTCTATCTCTTTGTCGATCCTTGCATCTGATGAAATGGTGCAGCCGAGATAGGTAAACTGGTTGACCGTTTTGAGTTTTGTGTGCCCGATGGAGATGTGGGGGGGATGGTAGTCATGGTGGGGAGCTGGCTGATGGAGGACCTCAGTTTTCTTCAGGCTGACTTCCAGGCCAAACATTTTGGCAGTTTCCGCAAAGCAGGACGTCAAGCGCTGAAGAGCTGGCTCTGAATGGGCAACTAAAGCGGCATCATCTGCAAAGAGTAGTTCACGGACAAGTTTCTCTTGTGTCTTGGTGTGAGCTTGCAGGCGCCTCAGATTGAAGAGACTGCCATCCGTGCGGTACCGGATATAAACAGCGTCTTCATTGTTGGGGTCTTTCATGGCTTGGTTCAGCATCATGCTGAAGAAGATTGAAAAGAGGGTTGGTGCGAGAACACAGCCTTGCTTCACGCCATTGTTAATGGAGAAGGGTTCAGAGAGCTCATTGCTGTATCTGACCGACCTTGTTGGTTTTCGTGCAGTTGGATAATCATGTTGAGGAACTTTGGGGGACATCCGATGCGCTCTAGTATTTGCCAAAGCCCTTTCCTGCTCACGGTGTCGAAGGCTTTGGTGAGGTCAACAAAGGTGATGTAGAGTCCTTTGTTTTGTTCTCTGCACTTTTCTTGGAGCTGTCTGAGGGCAAAGACCATGTCAGTGGTTCCTCTGTTTGCGCGAAAGCCGCACTGTGATTCTGGGAGAATATTCTCGGCGACACTAGGTATTATTCTATTTAGTAGAATCCTAGCGAAGATTTTGCCTGCAATGGAGAGCAACGTGATTCCCCTGTAGTTTGAGCAGTCTGATTTCTCGCCTTTGTTTTTGTACAGGGTGATGATGGTGGCATCACGAAGGTCCTGAGGCAGTTTTCCTTGGTCCCAACAAAGCTTGAAAAACTCATGCAGTTTGGCATGCAGAGTTTTGCCGCCAGCCTTCCAGACTTTTGGGGGGATTCCATCCATACCTGCTGCTTTGCCACTTTTCAGTTGTTCGATTGCCTTATATGTCTCATCCAGGGTGGGAACCTCATCCAGCTCTAGCCTTAGGGGCTGTTGAGGGAGCTGGAGCAGGGCGGAATCTTGGACTGAGCGGTTGGCACTGAAAAGAGATTGA